>NW_013952419.1:1266025-1272770 GCF_001266775.1 Austrofundulus limnaeus | reverse complement strand
TTATAACATGATATAAAACTCAAAAAAGTTTATTTTACATGATATTGCCCCTTTAAGTATCTTGTGGTTTTGTTCACAAGTGGGGGAAGAATGGAGAGTGAGACTGATAGACGGATCTGTGCTGCTTCTGCAGTATTGTGGTGAAGAGAGACCTGAGCTGTAACGTGAAAATCTTTGTGTCCTTGTCGGACTTACCCTCATACTGTATGGACACAAACTTTGGGCAGTGCCCAAAAACACGTGATCACAGATAAAGGCAGTCAAAATGAGTGTTTTCCTCATGAAAGCTGGATTCTCTCTTAGAGACCAGGTGAGAAGTTCAGTTATCCTCCACATTGAGGCATCTAGTAAGGATGCCTCCTGGACGCCTCCCTAGGGATGTGCTTCAAGCATGACTTGGAGGAGACCCTGGGAAAGACCCAGGACACACAGGAAAGACATGACTCTCAGCTGGTCTGGGAACACCTTAGAAAAGATTTATGATTTAGACAGAAGAAGATTTATTCTATCAGCCAAAGAAACGTGAAAATAATGCACTGTAGTATGATTTACACCAGTCTTTCAAAAAGGTTTATTCTGCTCTGAAGTGAGCCCACACTGAACTGTCACCTCAAAGAATGATTGATCAAAAACAAAACCAGTTTTTCATCCTCACCACAACAGTCTGTCAGAAATGTGCAAATGAACATGTAGAGGTTCTAATTAGGTCCTAATTAAAAATAGATTGTTCTGGTCACAGTAAGTAAAGTTTAGGCTGGAGAGAAAAGAGGCAAAATTTTAGTTAAAAAAGAAGACATTTAGTCTGCCTGTTAGGCACGGAGTGAATTGATTACACTTGGCTCACATCACATCCATTAACACCAGTTGGTGAACATTTCCTGGTAGACAGAAGAATGTGTCACACCATCTGTTAAAAGTATGAAGATGAAAATTGGATGTCTTTCTAAAAGGAGATAAATATCCTACACCTCAAATTCATGGTGGACTTGGAGGTACAAARGGATTTTTTGGAAACATCCTGACCTGAACATCGTTACTAATCAGTTTACAGACCTGCTGACAGCAGTGCTTGTAAAACAGACGAGAAAACATCTAGACCCAGAAACCTTTTTTGAAAAAGATAACAATTTACCAAACACTGCTCAGTGTATGACAGTAGCTTCAGGGGACATATGGTTGAGATGACTTAATGAGAACTGACCTTGTTGGGTACTTTTGTATTTGTCAGAAGCGTTTAGTAACTAAGTACATTTACTTCATCACAGTTGTTAAATTATTTTTTGAGGATTTGTAAGTTTAAAATAAATAGATTAAATGCTCTTCTCATGTTTTACCAAACTGTGTTCTTTCTTTTCTCAAACATCTCGCAGTTGATCAGAGAATAACAAATTTGTCTTTTTGAAGTAACCAGGATCAAACACATATATAAATATCCCTGTCCAGCACAGTTTGTGAGAACAAATTCTCTCTAAATAATTTAAATGTTCTCTATGTACACATTCCTTCTTGGCACGGTGAGACTTTAACTTGAATTATCACAGATTTTGGGTTGTATTCAGCTCTAAAAATCAAGCGGTGCAGAAACACTGTTGAAGGTTTTTTTTTTTTCTAAGGGTCATTCAAAGTGCATATGTGAGGGAGAAGGCAAAAGAAAAAGTGAGTCTCCTCATCAGCAGCAAAGTTCAGGCTCAGCCTGCAGCACATGTTTACTTTTGAATCTGATTATGTTCATCTTTGCATCTTCCGTATTTATATCAACAATAGCATTATGACCCAAGGGAGCCTATTAAGCACAGACCTCTCCTTTGTGGCAGTGTGGTTAAAAATAGGAGACAAGTATTTGAGTGATGGGTGCACTTCTCCAGCTTACTCAGAGGGACTCAATTAAAATGAGACTCCCCCCACCTGCAGTATAATTACTCAGGTGCACACCTAAAGCGCGGTTTGTGTGTGTCAGAGTCCACTTACATGACTCATGTAGTAAGGGGGCTTATTTCTTTTTTTAATTCAGTCTAAGTGTAATGAGTCCACTTCCTCAAGCTCTCGGTACATAAATCATTTACTGCAGTATGAGGACTTTAATGTGAAGTTAGGCTTAAATGAAGATAGCGTCAAGATTGCACGAGTCGTGGTTAAGGAGAGGCTGAGGATAAGGCTTCAGGAAATGAATGTCATTTCATGTAATCACTCTGAGGTGATGGAAACGAGCYTTTGTGTGTAAAATATCCTGTAAAGTTCCACTTTTTTATGGTTCGTATGAAAAACTATCTATACTTTCAGAAAGAAGAAGAAATAAGTTGTATGAGAACATCACTGCATCTTGTTTTCTTACATATTGCCTTATGTGGGTGGGTTTTTTTTATTATTTTTTATTTCTGGTGTGCCATGATCCTTAAACAGGGTGCAGTGTGCTATCAGAGTGGGACAGCTGTGAAGGCATGTCGCAGGAGCACACCACCACAATCACATCCTGCTAATTGGACTGTCAGCGTGATCATTWTAGCACGAGAGAGAGAACTGGACAGAGAGACCGAGACGCGTTCTGTTCTGGTAAAATCCACTCAGAATGTTTGGTGCGGGCGTGGAAAAACCCGTGCTCAAACATGGGAGCGTTACAGAAATTACAGGCTTTCTTATCTTCAATTTTGCACAGAGAAACAGCACAAGATTACTGGCAGCCGAATAGACGAGGACAAATCTGAACAACTTCAAATCAATTCCTCAACTTGCTTTGTGTGCGTGTCTTTTGAATACCTCAACCTCAATTTTCCCTCCTCATAAACATGTGAAGCTAAACATATTGCCTACGTGTCTCTGTGCATTAGTTTGAGTAAATACGACTTGTTACCCAAACGTCAACAAATTTTCTACAGCAAAATCCYTGTTGCCTAAAATAAATAATTATACATACAGGAAAATGTGCCCAAGTTTTGAAAAAAATATGTTAATTCCTCAGCAATTTAACAACAAATCTGGGTCCAGATAAGCCTTTATTTGGATCTGAATCTGMACTGCAGTTCTGTATTTTAAGGAATAAAAACTCCAAACGCTTTCCCTGAGAGGGACAAAATMAAAATCTATCCAAGGGTTGAGGGCCTAATGCAATAATATAATACATGAAATGCAATTTTAAAGGAACGGTATTACGCAACATTAACTTTTTTAGCTTCATATCATGATATGTCATTCCTTCATCAAAAACATACCCAGTGTTACTTTAACTCATTCATGCATGTTTGAGAAATCCCTGAATCTCCTGTGGGAGCCACACAGCTGCCTAAATGCTGCTAGTACAAAGCACCACCTGTTTACACAAAGCTCCTCCCTGGAGCTCAGTCTGCAGCCAAGCTCCCGCCCCACAGAGCACCCTTCCCCTGAAGCACTGATGTGATGACGTGAAGATGTGCTGAAGTGGGAGTGTTGGAAATGGTAGGAGGTTCTTAAAGAGTCAGAGGTGAGTTGTAATCGGTTTAAACAGACTATGACGCAAAGTCAAATGTATTTTTGATATATACTGCTGTTTCAGAACAACTAAATYTAACACTTACTTGACTGTGGTATAGCATTGAACTACGTGTCTGTAAAAATACCCACCTTTAGTATAATGCAAAGATAAAGTAATTACCATGAATGAKGACTATCTGCACTAGGCACTTACACTGTATAGTCAATAGGCCAATAGATGATACAACTGTCAGTGGAAARACAGTGTTTCTACAYAATATAACCRAGTAATCAGGGCAACTGCTCATGGACCAAATCATWCAGCTTAGCAGGCCAATTTTGGTTRGCGGGCCCCATTTTMGACACCTAAGCTATTGATAACCATTTAACAGGGCATTTCTTCTAAAATGACAAGACCCATCACTTTAAGTTCAACCCCTTTGAGCTACATGCAAACAGTGACTCACTTGAAGTGAACTAAAATCACCTCTCTCCCTGTGACGGTGAACGTTTCATTGACGAGTCGTGTCACAGCTCAGGCTTTTGTTGCAGKTGCCCGTCATCAGCAGAACTGGAGACAGCTGCAACCACTTGTCTCCCAGAGTGAGCAGCAAAGCCATCCAGAGGGCCAACCCAGAACTGCAGATCGGTTTTAACACCCGATTTGGAAAGAGAAGGCAGGGAAAGGTGAAAAAATGGAGAATAGGAGTGAAAGGAAGAAAGARAAAAGAGAGGAAGGAGCTCCTGAAACCCAAGAACCCTGATACTGATATATAAGAGGAATTTTACTCTAGATTTTTTTTTGCCAAACAAAAACACACATATTAAGGACATATTTGCAATAATCTTAACTTAGTTTAAAGGAAAAGTGAAATTTGCACCCTTAAAAGTGGCATCCAGTCTTCTGCTGCTGATGTGGAGCAGTATGCTTTTAGAATGAGCTCAGAAGCTTACTGCAACCAGTGGGACTCCACTGTGCTGCGCTCACACTCGAGTCTCAAATGGCATTACTAACTCTGTAATCTAATCACCGGCCACTGTAGTAATGTGGTCCTCAGCTCAAGCGTCYGGAAACTCCTGGGCATACAAGCAATTAATTAAGTTAATTGCATGGTTCACTTAATTGATTACCTTGTTATTTTTGCTAGCTTTGATAAGGCTCCATTGCACAGTAAGATAATGTAGACATTATGAGAGTATTAGCCTATAGGCAGCAGCTGGTTTCAGGTATCTTTTCTCYCTGTTTTCCTGGCTCATTCAGTGAAATGCCAAAGTGTGGTGTCGAATTATCTTTCCATTATCATAAGCATAATTGGTTTTATTTATTAGCCATTAACTCAACGCGTCCAATCCGAAAGAGAAGCGTTCATATTGGAGAGGTGCTGACTGGCGCCGGCGTAACAGAGCTCGCACTAATGTCACCAAGACAAAGACTGTGTAATAACACAGCATACCACAGAGGTAAATGATGATTCAAATCAGCAAATAATTGTCCCCTTATGTGGGGAATTCAATAWGGTGGCTCACAAAGAAGTTATCTTAAACTGTAAGAAACAAGAGGGAAGAATTCYTGCCAAGTCTGGAAAGCTCAAAGCATTTATCAGCTGAATGAATTGGTGTCCGATTTGGGCTCCGACAAGCCGCCTTTTCAACATGACTCCAGGGCAGCCAGCTTCTCGCCTGCCCTCCTCACTCTTCATCTGACATTCTCTGCTCCAGTTCTCATTTTCCACCTTTCCCCCGTCTTCCCTGTCCTAATCTCCCCTTTCCCTTCTTCGCCGTTAGCACACCCACCTCCAGTTTTTTTTTCTCCCCTCTCGTCTCACACTGTTCCTCCCTTTTCTCCTCTGTGTGGATGAGGGATGACTCTTCCTCCTTGCCCGAGTGTGTTGGCTCTCTGGCCTCAATCTTCGCTGACAACTCTGACCTTGTTAGAACTTGATAATGAGATGACCACACAGAGCTGTAAATTTCTCCAAGAACAGCTGTAAGTCTCTCTTTTTTTAAAAAAATTATACACACCTTTCAGTTTTCCCCTTGAAAATGATTGTAAACAAACACTTCATCATCAGCAGAAGATCATTAAGAAGTGAGCTGCCAGCGGGCAAAAACATCTCACTTAAAAACTTTGTTTTAGTCTATTTTTATCCAGTGGAGTTCTGCTGATTTTTTTTTTTTTTTTTTTTGCGATTCTTTCCTGAAGTAAGTTCTTCGGTGGAAAACTTTCTCTTAACGTTCCATAATGGCTTGGCAAATAAGAAGCATCACGCCGCCTCACAAGCACACCTAGATTTTTTACACATCTTATAAAAGCCAATTACCATACTCCATCATGCTCCATGGCACCATTAAATGAGCTCATTAAAAAAACTCTAGGATTACAAATCAAAGTAATTGCCAATTAGGATTTACCTAATTGTTAAAATCTTCCGAGATCTGATGTTTTCTCAGTGAGTTTGTGGAACTTTGCGCAGCCATATCTCTTTGTATGCTTGTGTATCGGCGGCACCATTGTGATGATTGATGCAGACAAGCAGAACAGAGCGGGATCAGGTTTTGATTTACTCATCACAGTAAATACCACAGCTATAGCAGAAAGGACCAGYGAGTACAGTAGCTAAAAGAACTAAGCTTATGGCTTTGTTGCCCTAAATTGTGCAGCGTAGTATTTTTCTTGAGCTGAACTGGAGCTCTGTGAACTTCTGTTAGAAGTGGTACTTTAAAAAATAACATTTTTGCATTTATAAATTACACATCAGTACATTAGTGTGTGTATGTGCGTGCATCTGTTTTTTTTTCTTCCTTTTTTACCTTTTTAGGAGTATTTCTGGTAAAAACAAAAATACCTGCCGTACTTATCAGGACCAGTGTTGGATTTTTAAAGATTTCAAAAACAAGTACATGACCACCAGTTTATATTATCTAGACCAGTTGTTCCCCAACATGCCCCATGCCTCCCAAACAGCATTAACCTCTGGCTGAGGACCCCCTTGCAAACCAAAAAACAATGCTTTCAGCATGTTTTTGTCTCACTTTTATTCACTATTTAAATAATAATAATTTTGTTTAGCATGGGGATTTTACTAACCAACATGTTTAAACACTAACTCTCATTGAAAAAAAAAAACTAACTGTTAACGATAACAACAGAACAAAATACATCAAACCTATATTAAAGTACTTGCCAATATATTATTATAAATCAGGGCTATTCAACTAAATAGATCCGGGAGCCACAGTTACTGCCGGTCAACAACTGAGGGACCGAACATCCAGCAATTAAAGTTATTATGTATATAAA
>NW_013952419.1:1263103-1264481 GCF_001266775.1 Austrofundulus limnaeus | reverse complement strand
TGTGTGTGTGTGTGTGTGTGTGTGTGTGTGTGTGTGTGTGTGTGTGTGTGTGTGTGTGTGTGTGTGTTTAAGCGACAATTGCTGGTTTTAGCAAACGACAAAAGATTTGAACTGCTTCCATTTTATTATAGCATGATGAGATTACATCACATCTTAATCTTGTTTTCTCATCGTGTTGACCCCATGTAAACCCYTTTGCAGGCTTAGATCCTCACTTGGAGGCATCCAAAGCCAAAGCTTTAGTCCGGATATTTTTTTTTCCATTACACCCCCTTTTTGAACAGGTCAATCTAAAGACATGTAGCTTAGATAATGAGAGACTTCTTGTCCATTAATTTCTTGAAATCCAATGCYAGACCTTAACTATCCAAAGCTCAAGCAAATCCAACCTATTTGTCAAAGATGTGGATCAGCTGATCATCCAATTTTCTTTACTTAATGGTTGGAATTACAGCTCAAATGAGAATTGAACTTTGATGAGTAGAACGCAGTGATTTTGGTGCACTTTCTGTGTTGTATGTCAAATGTCTTGTTACTTCACAAGCGTGATACATCTGAATCCCTCTGGGGGGGTTTCTATGAAAGCGCCTGCCTCACTGAAATTGTACAGCCATTTAAACAGCACAGTAAATCAAATTTRGCCAGGGGGAGTAGAAGTCCATTTTCTTAGCCAATACAGCAACATATAGACTTTTCCTACAATATATGAAGCAGCCTGTGGGTTTCTCAAAGTTAAGTGAATGGGACATGATAGAGAACTGCCTCCAGAGGAAATCTGGAGTGTTAATTGCTGCCTAGGTACTGAGTTATAAAGATTGAATACATCAAGCCCAACTACTTTAGAAAACTAATTTTGCAGAGTGGACTGAGCTATTGCCCATCTAGCTGATGTGCAGAAGTTAGCTCCAARGACCTAAAATATTCATTAAGTACAGCTCATGTGTTTGTCCAAATACGAGCTAAAGGGATGAGTTTATGCTTAGTTTCCCATCACAGCTCYTGGCTTGTGCTGGTATTAGAGCTGTTTGTTGGTGTGAGCTGACTGAAACTACATTCAGGTTTTTCTAATAGAAAAAAGGGAAAAATTCACACGCAGTTTTTACTGGAAGATTTGTGTTGCTGCTTGTCTAAGAACCTAATGTTTGTCACTATTCATAAGTCGTGTTGTGAAGAAGATGGTGATTTTTAGCTTAAAGGGAAAGTCTGGTGAGTTTTGAAGAGATTTATGTCAGATAGCTTTTAATAAGTTTGTATTTATTAGTTGTGACATCAATGGAGCACAGAGGGTGGAGAGGGGTGCAAAAGTCTTCATCTAAACCAGAGATGGGCAATTTACTTCTATCCGGCCAGTCAAAATATATCCTAGATTCTAATAGCG
>NW_013952419.1:1246355-1262102 GCF_001266775.1 Austrofundulus limnaeus | reverse complement strand
GTTTTATTACATTGTGTGCAGGGCTTTGTGGCCCTCTGGTAGTGTGTTGCTTCTTTCCCATAGTTTATTTGCTCCTAAAATGCATTCAKTGTGGCTTTGAATCACAGTCAGTCCTTTTTAAGAACAGCACAGCCAGTGGCCTGTTTGTTGGTGTCCTCAAACGCTGCTGCAACATGGCAGCAGTGACAGAAAGCTATAAAAGCCCTGTACGTGATGGCAGACTAATAACAGCTGATTTAAACTGTGGCAGACCAGGCGGCCTTTCCCGGTCATAATGGCTAAGACAAATGCATGTCTAGGAGCCAATAGACTGAGGTCAATAATCATTATTTATTGCCTTCATTACGTGAAAACAACAAATGTTAATGCAATCAATCCTTTTGCATGCAAGTCAAATGGAAGTGAGAAAAACAGCAAAAGGTTATAAAGTTCTCCCGCTTGCTTTGTTTCAGGATAAAAATCCCCAGGATCACAATCAAATTCAGGTATCGATTATAAGCTCTGTGTGATTTTACACACTTTGCTGCGAGATGGGGAGCAGGGAAGGACGARGGAAAGAGAGAGAGAGGCGGAGAGCAGCTGCAAAGAGGCAAAGAAAATGACTGTGTGGGATTCATTTCAATAGAACTAATAACAGCAGAGTTGGGCACATGTGCTCGGCTAGCCTGCATATGCACAAAACCCACACACTAATTCCAAGCCATTCCCAGGGTTGAGCACTTGCCTGCAGTGTTGCAAAGAGGCGTGACCAGGATGAGACTAGCCTTCTACAAGTGGCTTTGAATGCTAATAGGCTCACAAATGGGTCAGGGAGAAACTAAATAAGAACTAACTAGGGCCGGCTAATTCTGAAGTAACAAGTTAGCACCAATCAGGCTCTGGAGCCAGCGAGGCCAGGTGTCGGAGTGGTTACAGACAGGATAGCTGCTAATTAGCCTCCAGGAGTGTATCGGTTTCATGCAAGTGGGTCAGTGCGAAAGGACGGAAAATGGGTGGAGGGCGTTCAAACGACTTTCAGCACTGAGAACAAAGACACACAAAGCATAAGATCCATTTCTCTCTATCTGTAGGCTCCCAATAACCTTTTCAAATACCACAAGTATTTTTGCAGCATCTAATTTTGAGCAAGTGTTTCAGCAGAAAATCTTTGGAGTAAAAAAAATCTATAATAATAATTTGCTGTTATTTGAGTGGAATGCAAARGAAGTGCCTTAAAAGTAACAAAAGACATTTATTTTAAGAAATAAGTTATTTGCTTCCATTTTACTGGGTTGACGGTGGCCACATTATTTCTAATGCTCAATTTCCATTGTCATCATTGTGATAACAGCGCCATCTCCTGGTGAAAACTGATTTTTTTTCTGTAGGGTTTGAGAAATAAGCACACAGGATTGTAGTTCATAACCTGCTTAATCAAGCAGATAATGAGCAATAAGACTTGAGGCTATTTGTGTGTTTCTGTCAAAACTCATAAGAGAGAGCGAGGGAGAGACAGAGAGAGAAAGAGAGAGGGTCTCAGCATAAATATTTATCCCCGGCAAACAGATCAATGCCGATTAAAAAGGTCAAGGGCAGATGATGATGGATGCTGGCTGTATGTATTGATGAGTTCTGACCACGGTAATGAATTACAAATGTGCATGCACTTTTAGACGGCAGACCAAATGATTGGGATTAATTCATTGATCATGCTTAATCTGTCATAATTAATTCCATAGGAGCACGTGTGATGAGAGCAAGTCTCCATTAAACAGATAAATTATTCAACAGGAGGATGAGGTGGAGCCAAGACAAATGGGCTTGGGAGACTGGTGCTGCGGTCTCAGGCTCGGGRTAATTACAGTCTTTTCTTGGAAACCAGCACAGGTTACAGTTTCACTTGTTTAGAAACACAATGAGGGTTAATTAGTGACTGATGAAATAACTGTTCCTTTGCTGACTTTGGTCTCTATACTACAAATGTTTGAGCTGTTTGTTTGTAATGTTTTGTTAGAAAAACCTTCAGGTTTTTGATATAAAACAGATAATTGGAAAAGAAAGACTAGTTTTGACTTGAAACCTAAGATAGGTTTGAGATATTAGTTTTACTTCTATGAATTTTTGTATAAATCCACTGATCTGCCCTGCATGACGTATTTTTTTTCCCTGTGTAAATTTTGCTATAGCCTACTCTGTGTTGAATCAAAGGCTTTTTTGTGTTGATATTCATTGAGTTGTATTTTATTGATTTTCCAACATGATTTACAGCTGTAGTCAGGCACAGGTTGAAACAGGCAGATATTTTTGAGATTTTGAAATTTCATATTAAAAAAATAATTATCTACTGATAAGAGTAATTTGTGTCACAAATCAGGAAAGAAATCAAATCCCTTTACACTCCTAAATATTAGGAATAATTTATGTAAGCAGTTGTAGGAATTACAATAATTCAAACATTAGTTTTTGTTTTATGTTTTTGTAAATTTTACCATTTCAAACATAGTTTTTCTGGAACTGAAGCGGAAGAACAGCTTTAATTACCCAACTTGTCAAATCAGCTTTTTCTGAATACATATAGGTCCCAAAAGACCATAAAAAAGAGGAGAATTAGGTCTATGAAAAGAAAGATAAAAACCAGCAGGGGCTGCTGATAACTGGGTATATCCAATCCAGTAAAGCACTGCTATATGTACAAACCATTGGGATTTTCACAACCAACCCACACATCTGAGAAGAGGCAGAAAAGCTGCAAAAATATAACAAGAGCTATGCTTTTCTGTACTTCAGTTTTTCACAAGGCTTTTGAAGCAAATGTGTCTTTCAATTCAGTGATCAAACAAATTATACTGGAGTCTTGAAGAGTTTCTTGATCATCTTTCTTGTGTAATCATAACAGATTCAGTCCGGGTTTATTTTAGGAGCCGTCTTCTTTCAGCCGAGGCTGACGCATCACCTATTAAAAGAACGTTTCTCTGCAGAGTGGACAGGTGGACTTGTTGCTGGAAGTGAACCACTTGTACTGTAGAAGAAAGAAAGAAAATATTCAAAGTTTCCATTTAAATAGTTGTTTTTTCAAATTTTCTGTTAATGTCAAACAAGCTCATAAAYGTTTACCAAACAGGCTGAGTGGAACTTCTTCTTGCAGGTGCGACAAGCCTTTTTCGGCAGAGAATAGTTGGAGCCGTGAATAACKGAGAAGCAGATCATACAGTCCTCTATTCCTTCGAATCGCTTATCAACGTTGTTCTTCCACAGAGCCAAACCCTCCATTATACTGCCGTTCTGACCACAAACACATAAATAACATCAACGTAAACTKAAGGATTTGCATTTCCTGAGAAAACACAGTGTAAATGCTTAATGTTGAAAGYTTTTTGCTGAATAGCTAAAAAAGCCTAAAAAAGCTTTAAAAAGAGCTGAAATTAGTAAAGAAACAGAAGGAGCATGTTTGCTGGATTTAGCAGTAAGATGCTGATATTATCACAAAAAGGTAAACCTAGCTGGAAAAAAAGCTCAAATTAGTTTAAAAAAAGTAGCTAAAAACAGCTGAAATTAGCAGATGAAAGAAGCATGAAATGCTTAAAACAGCAGAAAGAAGCTACAAGGACAAAAATGTTTAAATTAGCAGAAGGGTAGCAGAAAAGTCAAAGCTAAAAAAAGCTGATATCAGCTAAATGAAGTACCYAACAATGTTTAGAAGAAAATTGATRTCAGTAACGTGAATGCTTCATAAGCATTCATACAATAAGATCATCACTCAGAAATGAAATGTGTTTCGAAACTGAACAGATTTATTGTAATCAGAGCTGCTGTTTATGTTTATACCTGATGTGTCAGGTAGGTGCTCAGCTGCAGCATCCAGTTCCTCCACTGCTGTACGGCTACGCCCACTCGCCGCCCACTCTCCACAGAGATGGAGCCCAGAGGGTAATTCTGGGGCAGCTGAATCACCAACTCAATGTAGATGTCATCCACAGAGTAGGTGGCAATCACCTCTCGTGCTGCTGAGCGAGCCTTCACCTGGAACCAGAATGTAAATTGAACAGATTTTAGTCAGATAACCAGGCAACTGCTCTACAGTGAAATGAGAGTTCATTCGTTTATTTAATAGCATCTACTGTTGCTGCATCATTAAACTCCAAATGTGAGGCAGCTGTTGCTTACATTAAAATGTGTTCTTACTTCTACTGTCTGTTTTTTTTTACCCCGCACAGACTGGATTAAAAACAATTCAACAAGTTTTCAACAACTTCAAAATATCCAGTTTAAAGCACAAGATAAACACTCACCGGCCACTTTATTAAGCAGGTTGTTCAATCGCTTGTTCACCCAACAAATTATTCAACCAATCACATGACAGCAACAACACACTGCCTTTGCTGATTTTTCTACACACAACCATCTCTAGGGCTTAAAGAGGTCCAAAAAAAAAGAGGAAATGTCTAGTGAGTGTCATTTGTGTGGACAAAATAGCTTTGCTGGTGTCAGTGGTCTGAGGAGAATGGGCAGACTGGTTCAAGATGGCAGAAAGCACCAGCAGCTTAAATAATCACTCATTACAAATAAAGTCTGCAGACTGCCAGCTCTGAACACAACATGTCCAACCTTGAAGCAGATGGGCTACAGCAGCACACCGGGTGACACTCCTGTCAGCTAAACACAGGAAACTGGAGCTACACTTCARACAGACTCACCAAAATTGAACGATAAAAGAGTGGAAAACAAACAAACAATAAATAAATAAAATACACTGACTGATGAGTCTCGATGCCCTGAACTCCAGTGATTTTCAGTCACCAGATCACAAATTAGCACCTTTGGAATGTGGTGGGAAGAGATTGACATCATGGATGTGCAGCTGACAAATCTGCAGCAATAGCACGATGCTATTATGTCAATATGAATCAAAATCTCAGAGGAATGTTTCTAACAACTTGCTGATGACTTGAATAACCAGAGAATTAGCAGTACCTGCAAAAAAATGCAGTGTAAATGCTTAACATTGGAAGATTTTTGCTGAATCAACTTTAAAAAGGTAGCTGTGAAATTAGCACAAAGAAACAGAAAAAGCAAAACTTGGTAGGACCCTGTCCTAGCAGTGTGTACTTAATGAAGTGGTCGGTGTGTGTTTAGAGAATAAAAGAAAAGAAAAAACGGTCATGACAGACTGTGCAGGAAAACTGAACATTTGGACTTCAACACAAAACAATAAAAAATAGTCTCACACAATGTGTTTCCATCAAACAACTCTAAAAGCACAGCTTGGCAGACAGCTCAATATGCTGTTTTCCATTACTGCGTGATGGATTTGCCTGCTTTCATTAATTTTGACATTTAAATGCCTGAACTRTGGAAAATTACCATTTCACAGTGGGAACTAATTTGAGTTTAAACACAAATGAGTGAAGGCTGTGTGGTATCTGCTAACTTACAGTCATGCTGTCAAACATCTGAGTGCTGCTGTGGACGGAGGAYATCTCCTGGGCTGAGAGGACAGGACTGACGTATTTACTGGTGAACTTCTCCACAGCGGAGCTCACTCTCTTCTCCTGGCTGTTCCACCACAYCCGCACCATGGCAGGTAGGTCCTGCACAGTGCTGTAGTATACGCTGCACGCCAGGTGAGGGAGCTCCCATTTAACACTGTTATTCTCTGCGTTAAAAAGAAAAACAGCAGGGGAAAAAAATGTCAGCTTACATAAATTTTAAAATGACAGAAATCGTATGTTTGTGCTTTTTACTTACCCTCGACTGTCAGGATCAGGGTTTCTGTAAAGAAAGTTTTGGTCTCTTTTGTCTCCGACTCCTGTCCCGGGTAAACCGGGTTCTCGGGCATCAGTTTAAAGAGATGGAGGAGCAGCTTGTTCAGAGAGCCGCTTCTCTTAAGATACTGAGCGTAATGGGCACGCAGCTAGATATAAAAAAGAAGAGCAATCAGCACTGTCACAGTGCCTCAAAATCAACATTTCTATTCTTTAGGGTAGGCTGGTATTGATCATGTTCATACTGCAGCATATGTGTTGAGTATTTAACAGAGAAACTGAGCATTTACATGAATATATCTTGACATTCTAGAGCCAGAAAGGCATGGAGAAAAAAAATCTGCTGCTATGAGGTGTCGATGTCAGAGCAGCAGGAGAGAAGTCACAGAATAGCTCTTGCTCTGTTGAACAGATCAAAATACATTGACGTTTGTCTTTTATGGGTTTTAGATTACAAAATAATGTGACTCTTACTGTGGTTGGATCTGCACKGCTGCATACTTTTAGCCAGTCTTTGTGCTGATAAAATTTATAGTAATTTCCTCATCTGCAGTAAGCAGCTCGCGTTCTCGAAAACAATACTAATAAATCTGAATAAGTTTAAATCCGAAAAGAATCCAGCTGTCAGTCAGCATTACAAAGGCCCACKTTTTTAGGTTCTGCAAGTAAAGTCTCTGTTATTTTCTTTTTCTTTATCTTGCTTGAAAGTTAAGAGGCACAACAGTTTTTCTGAATGAGCTTAGAATGTCCCAGTTTTCACAGCAGCCTTGTGGAAATTTTCAGGGAATTTGGCATCACCTCACGTGATTAATACTGTCATAATTTTTCTATATAAACATGTTTAATACCACAGTACACCAAAATACTGTCATTTCACCCAAGCCTARTGTTTTTACAAGAAACCCACACACAGATAAACTAAAATCAAATAACTGTCAAGTGTTTAAGAACATGTGACCTTCACTTACATGAGAAGGGGATGATTTGAAAAATGTGAGGAGCAGCTTCCATGCCAGCAGGTATCCCAGAATGCACGAGTACTCCACACTGAGTGGCTGGACCACTGCAAACTCTCCCACTTGGACTCCAGCCAGGATATTTTCACACAGCTCCTCGCAGGTCGACAGGATGGCCATGAGCGAAGCTGGAGGAGAACTGACATAAAACATTAACAAAAGCATTACATTTGCAAAGTCATCAAAATGACAAGATTCCCACCCTCAGCTGACTTACAGACACGGCTCATCTTTGTCATCATCAGACTTGTTGTCTCCGTCTCCATCACACTCAGGCAGTTGAGGCATCGTCCTGCAAAGGCAACAATGATGTGTGTTTTATTTATCAGTAATATTCAGTGATTTTAGTGAAGTGGACAACTTTTCTCACATAAAATTCTTACTTTTCCAACATGTGGTGCATAGTTATCTGCAGAGGCCTGGCCTTGAACAGCAGCAGAGGGCACAGCGTGTTGAGAAGCGTCTGCAGAGGCTCTGGCAGGTTTGTCTTTTGGTCTGCTATGAACCGTGGCGGCAAAGAGTTTTGGGTCAGTTGCTGCACCGGTACATATGTCAGAGCCAAACCGACTGACTGCAGCACAGACAGGGGGAACACGGGGTCYTCTGGTTCAAGGAAGGCCTCTGAATTTAGACAACAAACAGAAGAACTGATGTATAAAATCAGGACAGTGAGTACAGCATCAAAATTACATTTACATCAAATTTACTTTTCATTTACATGTAAAAGATCACATGATACATAAACCGTACCTCGTTCTACAATTTTTGTGCCATTTCAAATATTTATACATCAAAACATTCAGCTTTTTCAGGACAGTCTGGCTATGAATTTTGGTACTTCAGCAATTTATACTTTTTGAGATATTTAGCTTTTTCTGACTTTTTTTTCCACATTGAAAATCAATTTAGGTGTTTTCAACATCCTTAAAATCCTTGAAAATGTTCATAAATCTTTACTMTACTATTTACCTTTTGTTCTGGTTGGCTTTTTCCCCAACTCTTTTGTACTAATTTCAGCTTCTTTTGGCTTATATTTAGTTAATTTTAGCCATTATCCTGACATTTTCTGTTTTTCTTCTGCTAAATTCAACTTTTTTGTGCTTTTTTCAGCTTCTTTCTGCTATTTTGACTTTTTTATCTTTTTTTCAGCTAATTTAAGCTTTTTGTGCTTTTTTCAGCTTCTTTCTGCTATTTTTATTTTTTTGTATTTTTAATAATTTTTAATCATATTTTTAATGTCTTGCTTAATTCAGCAAGTGTGCTCTTTTTCTTTATGC
This sequence comes from Austrofundulus limnaeus, assembly GCF_001266775.1. Taxonomy (NCBI): domain Eukaryota; kingdom Metazoa; phylum Chordata; class Actinopteri; order Cyprinodontiformes; family Rivulidae; genus Austrofundulus; species Austrofundulus limnaeus. The sequence goes on along the minus strand of NW_013952419.1, from coordinate 1,254,068 downwards.
TAATTTCAAGTACTTCAGCTGCATTTTTAATAACTTATTTGTAGTCTAGTTTCAGCCTTTTTTAAGCTATTCAGGAAAAAACTTCATATTTTAAGCATTTATACTGCATTTTCAAAGGAAATGCTAATTCTCAAGTCTTTAAGTTTAGTTTTAAGTAAAATATTCTTGCAAAATGAACTCAACACATACCAGTAATTTTTACAGGCAGAGGTAACAGCAGGTTGTAGATGCCCTCTACAAAGAAATCTCTCCATTCACTGGCCAGTTCCGATGGCAACTTCTCCAGCACATCAGACGACGACGACGTGAAGAATTGGTTCAGTTTTACGATCAGTGTCGAGTTCTCACACACAAACAGCTGCACCCAGGGGTTCCACAAACTGCTCACACTCTCACTGGCAGTCTGAGTTTACAAATAAATCAAAACAAGTAAAGTGAAGACATGTTTCAAAGAAACACGTGGCGAAATACATATACTTTGTGCAAAAAGTAAGGAAATTTGTCTGGCCGAGTTCTGGTCCACACAAAGCACTGACACTCAGCTCAGATACCACGAAGAATGACAACTCTTTGGTGGTCCAAGCATGGTCCAGCATCACATAAACCAAACCATAACTGGACCAGTTGTGACATGCTATCTTAAAAACAGTGCCATCATAACCCYASCTGGCTCACATCCAGTTGACAAACCACTTATCATGCCGGTATGAGACCAGATCTGGCCCACACCTGTCTGCTGTGTGGGGTAGCATTTATATGAGATATTGCATGTCRCACCTCCAGCCAGGCCAACATGGAGCAGAGCAAGAAGTCCCACTGGTTTCCTCCAAGAACTGATGGACAATSAGTCACCAGCCAAGACGAGAATCGCATCATTTCCACATTAAGGTTCAGCTGTTCAGATGTAGCTCCAGCTAGATCACTAAAACACAGAAATTTGGCTAAATGAGTTACAGGCAGGGAAAAATAATGTTACACAGTGCAGKTCACTCTTTTTTTCAGTCAAAGGAAACTTAATTCTTCAAGGCATAGAGTTTAGAAAATGTTTAATATTTCTGAATTTTTCCTTTTCCAAAATAGCTCAAATCCTTGCTTGCTTTTTTTTTTTCTAAAGGCCCTGTCATACTAGACAACTTATGCCAAATTATGAACATTTTAAAGACATGCACGTTGAAGATAGAATTTAAAAAAATCTACAGGGAGCTTCTTTTCAGTGTGTACATCATGTAATTCTAACAAACTGATCAAATATATAACTTTTATTAGCAATTTAGACGTAAAAATGTTTCATAAGTTGGCATAAGTTGTCTAGTGTGACAGAGCCTTAAATAGCCTGTGACATTCCTATCCTTCAAATACAAAAAGTCAAAGAAAGCATCTTTATACTTAAGAAAATTGTCAATCCAGAGATTATTTTACCCATTTTGTCACATTACTGGCCTATTTTCTTCTGAATTTGGCTCAAAGTGAAACAGGAAGTGACATCAAAGGGGAACTTATTAATATTAAAACAAAATTATTTAATCTTTAACTCTTCTTAATCTCTCTTTGATAGAAACTAAAAATAATCTAAAGAAACATCAGATTCTTTTCTACAGTCTGTGTTGTAACAACGCTCTGTTTACATGCAGACATTCCCCTTTGACATCACTTCCTGTTTCTTCACATATAAATATCTCAACAACCGTTCATCTCAGCGATGTGAAACTTGTTTTGCAACATGTTATCAATGTTATCTTCCCAAAAATGCATTCATGTTTATTACAAAAAATTGATGTCAGAGGCACTTTAATGCTTAATTTCACAAGCTAAGAATATGCTTGTAAAATTAAGCTTATCAACATTTATGCTGCAAAAAAACAACAGTTTTCTAGTGTTTTTACTTTACCAGCTAAAGAGAAACCAATCCTCCCTGCTGTTCCTCCATTCCATCACAGTTGCCAGGATAGCCTGCACAACCTCATTCTCCACTTCTGTGTTGGCATTTAAACAGCACAGTAGCACTGCCAGACACCCATATACATCTGGAAAACACAATACAGGATTATTGCTTGCTTAACTCTTTCCCAAATGTATATATGGATTTGTGAATTACATGTGTTTAGTAGAATGTTACCTTCATTCTCTTGCCAGTTGATTAAACCAGCAGTAGCCAAGTCGACGAGCATTTCCCTGTCTTCCTTTGTCATTACTGGGCAGAGCACCTGGACCGTGCTCAGCTTGCTTTGAGTCACTGGGAACAAACTAATCAAACATTTATTTTGTTATATAAAACATATAAACGATTTGCCACTTAACACCTCTGAATGTTCAATCTCAAGAATTTAAATCATATTCTCTAATAAATCAGTGACCTGTCAGAACTGCCATAAAGTCTCCTCAGAGCTGCACTGTGAGTGATTGCCAAGCTGTTTGTGTTGATGTAGTTTTCCAGAGTCAGAGACCACAGACCTCCATCCATTACAGACCTYAAAGAAGAAGAGAAGAACATCTGACACATAAATAAAAGCCTGAGGCATCTTTGGAAATATTTATTTAGAAAATAGCCAATATATTTATCATTTTATGCCTTTTGATACATCATTTTGTAATCCCACTTGAAAAACGCAAATGAATAAAAAGCTATTTAGGCAGAATTTTTACATGAGCTGCTTTCATGATGGTTTCCCTACACCAACTCCATCTATTGATAAATTCATTTGTTCTTTAGTCAGGGATTAATGAGTGAATCTTACCTCGAGTACAGGGTCTCCAGGAGGGATTTCATTGGAACCTGACTATGGTGTCCATCAGACAGGCCCCATTCAACCAACAGGTTGTAATATGCAGACACCACTGTGGGGCTGTACTTAAACTCCTTACACCACTGCAGAGCATATAGCAGCTCTGAAACTGGCAAATAAAAACATGCATTCAATATCACATACTGAGAGCAAAACAAAAACACACTTTTAAAAATAACTTWAAAATGAAGTGGAAAAGGTTCAAAAATCATTGGTTTATGAACCTGTGTTTGTAAGGTTTGGTAGAGGTGAAGGACACTGTGTCTCCTTTTGATCCTGTGAAGCAGTCTGGACCACCATTCCCAACAAGGCACAAACACAAAGGTGGGCTGGCAGCCTGGTTGACTCTCTAAACTTCCAAGCATCCTGAGTGGGATTTTCATAAACTCCCCTGTGACGGTTAGCCAGTAAAGGAGCTTTGATCCACTTAAAAAAATAAATAAATGCATGAATGTGAATCTTTTCTGTACAACCACAGCTTAGGTTTAGTTAGTCCAGAATCAAGTGTTGGCTTGCTGACCTGAGAAGGCAGGGCCTGTCTGATTTGTGTCCATTCCGTCTGGCTGGGTGTCAAAAGATTAAAGAAGTGGTTCAGGATGGGGGAGGCCTGATCTCCTGCAGAGGCGATTGTTTCCACTAAGCTTTGCACAGCCGTAACTAAAACCTGCAAACTAAAAAAAAAAAACGTTATAACACTAAGAAAACATATTTAGAGCTACTGCAACATGAATTTTCCTTGATTCAAACAAAGTAGTTACCTTTTAATATCCAGATAAACTGTCAGTACTTGCTTCGCCACCCAAACTGCTGCACTGTGCAGGAAACCCCCCTCTGTCACCTCGCATTCGCAATGTTGCATCAGAGATTGGACCCCAGCAACACACACCTTCTTCAGCTTATCCAACAGTGATTCTTTCAAATAAAATAAAAAAAACACAAATTAGCTATTCATGTCACATTTGAATTGTTTACYTCTGCACTGTGTGAGCACCTACTAGATAGGTGAGTTTGTCTTTGATCTTGGGCAGTGAGCTGGAAAACGGTGAGCAGCAGCTCCTCAGCTGAGAGCAGCAGAAGACAGTCTTGCACAGAGGAGAAGAACGAWGAAGCGACGTCGCATATGAAGGAGATGAGGGGCTCCATGTTGCCCGCGTCGGACAAGCTCTTGGTCTCGGACAGAGTGGTGTGAAGCTTCTCTAATATCTTCTCCATGTATACCTCCCCGATCAAAGACTCTGCACATGTAAAACAAATCAATCATAGCCTCACATGTAACGCGATTAGAGTCCAGCAAAAAGGAGCTTTCAGCTAATTTATTTGCTGCTGAATGCGTTTGTTTACCGTTGTTGTGGTTCTGAGAGAGGACGAGGCTGATAAGTGTCCAGCTGTGGCTGCTTGTAGAGGARGTGGAAGCGTGAGAACTGCTCCCCACCTTGCAGAGCTCCTCTGTCAGTCCCAAGAGCTGCTCCCCCAGAACTGCGCCTTTCAGCCAATCAGTGCAGCTCGCACGAGTCTCGGCATCTTTACACGCCTAACAAAATACATAGCAGAAAATTAAGGACATTTTGAAAAGTGTAAACGTTTAAGTAGACAAATGAATTACTTTTTTTACCCTCTGGATAATTTGCAGGATAATTCCCCATGGCAAACCCATCTAGAGAGAAGAGCAACAAACACGTCAGCAAAGAAAACGCTCCAATTCTGTAACTAGATCCGACAACAAATGAGGGATYACTTTACCGTGGTGATGTGGTTGAGGATTTGCGTGGTCTCCTCCTGGTTGCAGCAGGACAGTGAACTAAAAACCATCTCCACCAGGTGCTCGGTGTTGCTGCGTGCCACCTCAGCCAGCCACACAACCACTCGCTTCAGCAGGAACTGCACTGCTGGATTCCTCTCATCCCTCCATTTATCACCGTCTGGTATTTTCTCCTCAAACTCAATTAAAGCCTAAGACAATTGTATATTAGAAAAGTAAAAAYTACTACAGATGAAAAGAAAATCATTTTTTGTGTTTTTAGCTTTAAAATAAATAAAGAAAACCTACAACTTCTTGTGTTTTTTTTTTTTGCTAAAATTATATCCTGTAGCGTGTTCCACCAATCTTTGAAATAACATAGCTTTTTAGAAATCCAAAAGAAAGTTAGCAAAGTTAAAAAGAGAAAAATAGTGTATTTATGACTTACACTGAAGACCCTGTGTGTGTGGAAGGACTGCAGGAGAAGTGAGAGGAAAACAAGATGTTTCTCTGAGTTTTTCTCATTCACATGCACCAGGCACAGCTGTGCCAGCTGGCACACAGCCTCTTCAAAATGTTGAGTCTGTAGGGACCCGAAAGCTTTTTCATTCACAAGCTCTGACGCCGTCTGCGCAAACTTTTCGGCACCATCCCCCTGAACGCCGGTTTTTTCCTCCTCTTCTTGCTTAGACAAACAAACCCTGACAGATTTCTTCTTCTGGAGGTGTTTTTTGCTTACCCTCTCAGGATAACGCATCACCTGGACAGACATAAGAGAAATTCTCATTTCCATTCAAAACATTTAAGGGAATAAATTACTCTGACAGCCATATTGATTAGCTATTTATTTATGGTCAAAACTAATATTTCAGTGAGGGATAGGATGTCTGAGAAARGGAGGCTGTTATACTAAACTCACCTGCAGCAAAATGGCTACACCCTCCAAAGCCTGTGGATCTGCTTCCTCGTTGTCAACGAAACGCACACACAAATGACAAACGCCCTCCCAGAAGTCGGCCACGAGTTTTTGAAAGACTTCCTTCTTGGAATCTTCCTCGCCGTCACTCTGTAAACCTGCCCTTTTCTCCCAGGAAATGAGCATTTCGGTGACCAAAAGGAAAAGAGGCCCATTCTGAAGGGACTGGTTTCTGARAGCCTTTTCTAATAAAGGCAGAAGCTGCAAAAAATTAAAACAAAACAACATGTAAACCATTTGAATTTTTGTAAATTTGAAATAAAAAATGCAGATTACACGGGACTTTGTGATCCCACCTGCTGTGACACGAGCATGACCCTGATTTTTTCCTGTGAATGTTCTTCTTCTGTATTTTGAAGTATGCAGAACCTCAAGCACTCGACAAGAGAGGTCACTATCACTGCACTTTCTGATGGACTTGTCGCAGCACGCTCACTGGACAAACTGACAAACACACAAGACAAGAATTAGTCCACTAAGACTGTTTAACAAGATATAACATATATCAAATGTTTATTCAAAAATTCACAAATTGGATTTAACTTTAGTTTCCTTTTAAAAGAGTTGAAATGTTTTTTTCTGATTCAGCTTTACGCAAGTTTCTCAACCTCAAACGGTGCAGTGAATGTGTTCTTTTCTTAAAACATTCATGTTGTGGGATACAAAATGGTACAGGAGATGTCACTCTTATTCACAAATTAAAATTAACTCCTGAATACACTAGAAGAAAACAGCAAATCACTGTCTTAAAGTGAGAAAAATTTATTTAAAAACTATAGTAGGAGAATTGCTTTGATATATGGTATAATCTGATGAAATGTAAGAATTGCAATGGCATAAATTGTGTTAAAAGCAAGAGCTTTGCACACTCAAAGCACAAAGTATTCAAGATAAGAGGCTCAAAACACTAGGGTTTTTAAAACCTCAGACGGTCAGACGTAGRAAAAACAAAGACATACAGTTTGTAAGAGAACAGAAAAATCATACCTAGAAGCTGATTCAAAAGACTTTAGGTAGAAATTTTGATAAAAAATTTTCAGTTATATTACAGCTGATTTTCCTATTTTTACTTGAACGACTCTGTACTGATTCAGACATCAAAACTAATTAAACATTTAGATTAATTTCAAATGATATGTATGTGGGYTCTAAGCATTAACAAAAGTGACTGAAGCGCACCTGAAAACATTGACGCACTGCCGGAGTCGGACAATGCATTTATAGAAGTGTCTACTTTTAGCACCAAGATATCATTTGGGGTTGCTTCAATTGATCAGGCTGAGGCCTAGGTGCCAGGTACCGTGGGACAGCTTTTTGCTTTTTTTTACAAATATAACCATCAGCGAGTTTAGATCTCAACCTTGTTAAAAATGTTTGGGAGGAGTCAAGGAAGACTTTACAAAATGTTTGACTCTTCTGAAGTCACAATAAGATTTTATTTGTGTAATTATTATAACAAAGTCATGGTCAAGTCAGGTTTTTTTCAATTTCAAATTTGAAATTGTATTTATTCATTTCATTAAAAAAACGAAACAAAACACATTGCATACAACAAAACAATACAAATCCAATAAAATTTTGGTCTGTCTGAAGATCATTGTTTCTGTTATTTAAGATGAAAATTTTCATTCTGTATTTAAATATTCTACATTAAAATATAAATGTATTGTATAAAATTGTGTTGATCATCTAATTACTTATAACATCACACTAACATATTCACCCACCGACTTCCACATCACAAGCAAAAGGTACACGTGAAAACAACTTACCCCTGCATGAATGCAGTGAAGAAAGTGGTGTAGAAATCCAGGCTCGGATCAGTGACTTCCTGGGGCAGTTTGCTAAGAAGCGGCATTAGATTTGGGTGGAGCGCTTTAGCCATGCCTTTACCTCCCTCTTTTAATAACACCCAAAGTTTAGGAAGGAAGCCTTTTTTGGCATTTACGTGTGTCCAGCAATCCTAAAACATTAATAGAAAAATACAAACAGTTTATAAATTATCACAAAAATGAGACGCAACTTAAATGAAAATTATTTTTTATTATTAATATTTTGCTGTAAGTATTAACTTTACTGTAATACCAAATCATCAACATTAAAGGCAGTGTGTAGGATTTATTGTTTTCAGCGACATCTAGTGGTTGAGTGGTTGAATCATCCTCCCTGGTCCTCCCCCCACCCCCACCCCCCGCTTCCAAACACAAAGGAGTTGC
>NW_013952419.1:1236100-1245885 GCF_001266775.1 Austrofundulus limnaeus | reverse complement strand
TGTTTTTTATTATATTCATTAGTGATTATCTCAATTTCGGCTAAAAGAATTGACAAAATCCTACACACTGTGCCTTTAAAGAAAGCATTTGTTTCATTGCAAACATCATTAAAACTTACAGGGATTGTAGACACAATGTGAAGAACAGCTTCCCAAACGGGGGGCAGAACAACYGGATCTGTGTCGTCGATACTGAGGAGAACAGCGGGGCAGAGTCGTGCTGCTTCAGCTTGGACCAGAGCAGGCGTGAACTCACACAGAGCGCACAGCATCTCGAAAAAGGCCCCTCTTACCTGAGAAGCAGAACAGGAGGGTGTAAATGGAAAAATATGTGACTAAGATCAGGATTAAATTACTACTAGCAATTACAATTAAAGATTTATTCAGAACTTAATTAAAACAAAAAAATGCTTGCATTATTGTTGTGATAGCATCTTTTGGAAATATTAAGATGGTAGATTTCACACTGATTCACATTTGTTCATTGGTTTGGTGATACCAGGCCCAAATCAAATTAATAACTGTGCTGTAAATGTACCTGTGGTGTCTTGTGTTTGCTGTACTTCCAGAACTTCCCAGACTTGACCAGATGTGTCAGTCCTGGCTCCAAGGCCTCTCTGTCACTTGGAAGCAGCAGGGAAAGCAGCCTCTTCACCCCTAACAGGGAACTGGTCAACATGCGCACATATTTGGCTTCTCGTTCTTCCTCTGTCACACTTCTAAAGAGCAAGTGGAACAAATGCCTCAGTAAAATCTCTCAAAAGGCATTACTGTGTATACACAGTGAAATAAGTAAACATAAAATATTAAAGAAAAAAAACTCATTACATACTGTGGATCACTAAGCGTGTCTGCTGTTTCTTTTAACAATATATCTTGAAGCACCTGCAACCAACACCACAGATTAAATGTATCTCTAATGTAAAACTCCACCTCTTTACACTAAAGTTAATGCCCCTACTCACGTTAAGGATCTCATCTTTGCAAAAGCTGAGAGCCTCAGGCTGTTTGGTGGGTGAGAAGGCAGCTTGAAAGGCCTGGGATGCAGCGGAGGCTGCAGGTGTATAAGGGTCACATTGGGACAGAATCCAGTGGCCCATCAAGCTCTTCAGAAAGGGGGCCAAGCTGCGACGCACTTTTAGCACCAGCTGCTCAAAGGCCAGCTGCGTAGCCTCTCTGATTCGCCGATCATGATCCTAATAAGCACAATTAGAAAATTCATTTTAAGATATAATTGTAAGATTAGTGGTTACTTTCTGAAGACAGCCGCCTACCTCCAGACAAACCAAAACACGCAAATTAATGTCCCTAGAAACAAAATCCACTGATGCTCAAACAGCTCACCACAGATATTTTGCAGTAAATCCTTGGCCAGTAGGGCAGGACTCCTTTCACCTCTTCAGCATCCCGTTCCTGACACATAGACCCAAAATCTTGCACAGCCTGTAAAACAAAATATATTTTACTACACTAGTTGAGAGATGGGTCTCGTGATCACCAATTCTCTACAGTATTCTGTAATAGTATTATGTACGTGCAACATTATTGCATGTTGTAATATGTTTGAATCTACAGGTTTGTATTTATGACACTTATTTACTGAATTAAACTTCAAAAGTAATGCACAGTAGCTGAAATTGCAGCTCACTTTCAGTCTAGTGACAACATCCCTCTTTGAGAGCTTCCTGAGCACCAAGCGGAAATCAGCATCCACCAGGTTGTCTATTTCCTCCGCTCCGTGGACAGCTGGAACGTAACTCAGTTCAGATGTAATTGTAGTGTCGAAGCCCACGAAACCTGGGATGACACCACCTTCCCGGGTCAGAACCTCTGCAGCTCGACCGCTGCTGGACGGCTGGTTCGGTAGGAAAAACGTGGAAATATGACAATATCAATTAAAAAGCGTAAGCCACACACACACATWCTTCGTTTAGCTGATCACTAGTTACACTAGCCTATGCTAACTAGCTTTCTGCTAACTCTCATCAACTTTAATATGGCACAAATATTGATAGTATCTTACCCGAACATTTCCTTTTGTTCGCTGTTTGTTCTTACCGCCCATAGCTATATTGTTTTGTTTAAACAAAAATGTTCCTATTAAAATAAATCATTCTCTTCGCATTGCTCGCAGTGCTAAAGCTTCATCTGAGAAACGGAAGTGACGAACCGGAACTCATACATATGTCAATGTCGACCGTAGAATGGGGAAAAAAAGCAAGCTCCTTCCTGGAATGCGTTTCTACGCTCCAGAACAAATATTTTTGTGGAGAACGCATTTCCTTGTGTGTTTTTTCTACTAAATTACAAAAGTTAAAAATTAATAAACGTGATTTTAAGTCGGGAACAGTCACGCCGTCTGATTTTCCAGCCAGAAATAAAAAAATCCCGAGCTTTTATTGGGTTGTGAACGTAACACAAGCTTGGACTGGCAGACTTCCTTTACACATTTATTTCTTCAAAATAAATTTGTATCAATTAAAATGCAAAATAATATCAATATCTTGTTAACCAAACAAAAAAGTGAAAGCAGTAAAATAATAATAGTTACTAATAAAAGTAAACCGAGAAAGCCTTAAAGAACAGACTATGTAAACTTGTTGGCACACTCACTCTAATTTCCCAATCATTGCTGATCTCTGTGTACACAGATAGTACATGCGTTATAATCACAGAAACAATTTATTTATAGATAAGGAAAGATCACTTTGGCTGCTGAGTGTCTGGTTTAAAAGTTGTGTAGTATTTTAACATTATTTCATTGGTAAATTGCACTAAAAAACTATCCTACATATTTTTGAAAATGCAGATTTCACACCAAGTTAGAAAACAAAAATAATTTACACACCGAATGTTGGCAGACAAATCAGAAATGGAATGAAAGAGTAAATCTCTCAAATTTGTAATTTCTATATGCAAAATGTGTATTTGAAATTAAACTGTGTGAAAAAGTAGTGTTGCATGTTAGATTCATCCAGTTAGTCAAATCTTAGCGCTGAACTGCATAAAATACACATATTTTCTTTAAAAATATGTCATAAACATGGCACAGAAAACAACAGAGTCCTTCATATAGATTAAAAATATTTTAATAAAAATCATATTCACATGAGTAAAAGCATCAACCAATTACATTAGAATTGTGAACGGCACATTACAGTCACATTTTAATCCTTTAWATGTGTATTTTGATGTGTAATTTTCACAGTCTGCTTACTGGTTTATAGGTCATGTTTGTCTAAGTGGAATTTCAAGTGAATGCAGAATTTGTTTTTGTAAACATTTGCAATTAAATTACCTTCCAGAAAAATGTGTAGATGTAGCTTTTGTGAACTGCACTGGCGTTAAAGTTGATCCTCACTGTAAAACTTTTATCAAACACAGRAGAGCAAAAGAATGCTTCTGTTTCATCTAAATTCACATTGCTTCAACCTAACAAATTCATCAGAAAATCTTTGCTCTGAGTTAGTATGCCAACGACAATTTTCTTCATGTATTTCAACAGATTTTTTAGAACAACACTTGTGTTCATGCACACAGACTAAAAAAACTCCAATTGCTGGAGTGGAAGCCATTAGTAAATTTCAGATATATTCTGTACATATTGTTGTCGAATGATAAGTTTTCAACTTTCCGTAAAAAGTCCACACTTTTTAAAGGCATCCAAATAAAACAACAAAACTACATAAACGTTGATACGTTCCATCCTTTAAATATTTTTTAACCTTTAGGTTTTATCCACAAAATTATTCCAGACCGTTTCTTTCAGTAAACAAGTACAGATTTACTGTTCTTAATTTGCTGGGTGTTTTCAAGGTGATCAACGATTTCAGCCATTTTTTTAATCCAATAAATATATTAATGTTTCTCTTTTTAATGAAACAAACACTATTTGGTGTGAATCAATAATTAATAAATTAATTCTGATCTTGCTCAAAGTCACAGATTTAGGGAAGCAAAATGCTTAACATTTAGAAAAATGTATTTAAGTTCAATTAAACATTTGTTTATAATAGTGACACATCACCTCTGCTTTCTCCTCAAAAAAACTATCTCAAATCATCTCCATTTCATTGTTATTAAAGGCTATATAGTTATAAACTCAGTCAGGTATACCCACTGATTTAAATACATTCACAACTATCAGAACATAATTTTTTAAGTTGTCTACATCTGAATCAGACTCAGACATCTTTGTGTCAACTTCAATTGAAATGAGTTTCAATCAAACTGCAGAAAGGAAATAGATAAAAGTGTCCATCCCAATAGAAGTGAAACTGTAGTAAAAAGCCTGTTTTTTCTACCATTGCCAACAATCAAAAACAACGGACATTCTTTTTTCTACATCTTGTAATTAAAATGTCTCCAGCAGCAAAAATCCAACGCACACATTAACCAACACCTGACTCAGAGAAGACTTGGTGTTTTATTTATGGTCTGTGCTGTATCACTGACTTGAACACAAAATCTCAAACAATAGCATGTTTAAACACAAAAGTCAACATTTTGATACCATTGTGATTAAAAATAAAAAGGAATGTGATTTTATTAGATGTAGTCAAATAAAGAAATGAAAAAAAAATTCTTACTGCACGAACTGAACCAGAATCTTGGTTGAATTAATTCTCCCAAAATCCATCTGATATGAAAAACTGGTTTAAAGTTAAATTAGCATTTTTTGTTAAATACTATTTATAGTTTTCACTAGGAATTAAAAAAAATCAATAAAACTGAGCTAAGATGGTAACGTCTTGCTGTGAATGGGTAAAAGGTCATTAACCTTCAAAAATGTGAGCAATCAAAGAATAAATCAAACTTATAAAATGCTACTAAACAAAGATTTTAAACATTTCAATGATAGCTGGTGACAGAAGATGTGTGTCTTATATCTGTAAGATTTATTAAATGTGATGCAGTGACTGACTTAGTCATGTGGGTAGATTTTAAACCAGGAACTGCTTTTCTTCAGGAATGCGAGTACTTTTGACTATAATCTAGAAAACATCACATTTTTTTTTACATAATTTCAAATGGGCAATCTCATGACAGCATGAAATTCAATGTGATCTAAAAATTTAAGTTTTTTATTTTATTTTATTGTTTCCATACTATAAGAAATGTGTACTAAGACCAATGTTCATCCGATGAGGGGTTAAAGTGTTTCGTTTTCAACAGTTAGTGTAATTTATTAGCTTCACAGTTAACACTCATGATATCCTGCTTTAAACAGGAACTTAGACTTTTTGCATCATCCAAAATACATGTAAATCCCTACTCTGAGCACAATCCCATCCCTGTTTCTCCTGAGCAAGCATTAACATTAACATTAACATTTGGAAAATCCTTAAGTTGCTTTGAAAGAACCTATCTGTTTCCTTCTGAGGTAACCCTATTAGACCCCTTTAGAGCTTGAGCTCAAGTCACCCAAGCGTGATGTCACCTCCAGGTGGAAGCACAGTGTGGCCGAGCACCGTGGCCTGCAGAGGGTCCGGTTTGGGCACTTTAAACTTCAGGGACGCCTGAGTCCCAAACACATCGAGCAACTCTCGGTTCATCAGAGCAAACCTACACACCGAGCAAGATGATAATCTGTAAATAATATTAAGAAAAATACAACTCAAACAGGCTTTTTACAGACCGTACACTTACCTGCCCTTAGTCAAACGGAGCAGGAACTTCCAGTATGAAGGCCTGAGGTTCTGCATTTCCATCACTGCCTGTGAAAACGTAACGAGTCAAACATTTATTTAATTAGTTTAAAAAAAAGGCCTTTGAAGCATTTTTTATGTTAGTGGCTGTGTGTTTGTGTGTAAACAGTGGCTTACAGCTTGGAAACAGATAGCTGTCGAGATGGCATAAATAACTGTGTCTGCATGAGGAAAGTAAGGGAAGTGGCCAGCCTCAATCCCTTTGAAGTACATGGTCTGAAACAATAGAAATGACCAATGAAAATAAGCTTAAAAAAGGAGATCATGTAACATATTACTAAGATACAAAAATAAAATCAACAGTAAAACGCAGTTCTCTCCACCTGCTGCTGCTAATGTCACAATATAGGATTGGTTCTTAGTTAGTTTTTGAGGACCATTACATAATGTGAAGTCTGTTCTAGCACTGCTTGTATGTGATTTGAACCCTCTACTCACTGAGAATTACAGTGTAAGGACAGTTTGTCTTTTCTACAGTTACTGTGTCCTTTTCACAAACCAAAGTCCTAACATTACACCTGCTCAGAATGTTACCTCCACCAACAAGGATATGTTTCAGTAGCACTGATTTGTTTGTCTGTCTGCACACAAGATTACTCAAAAACATATGAAACAAATTTGATTAAATTTTCAGGAAACAATGAAGCTGCAATAAAGAACAAATGATTATGAGGCCTGTCGCCATAAGGAATAAATCAACTGCACAGTAAATTAAAATGAGGTTGATGATTTTCAATGCTTGCTTGTTTGTTTGTTTTCTACGTATGTCTCCCTCTTTTTTTATTACGCAATCTATGATTCCACATTTACCTCCACCAGCTTAGAGAAGAGATACATGGTTATAGTTGTGCTTTTGTAGAAAAACATTGAGATACCGGCCAGGAAGCCTTAAAAAGAGAAAAACAGGGAGAAAGCTGTGTCAGATCATAAAAATCTGTCGGTTGATTCCTCATCAGGGATTATATTTACTTATTCTTACCYGCTATCAGTGCATGGAGCTCATCATCGATGTTACGCAACCAGCGCAACAAGCAGCTTGTTCCCTAAGAGAGGAAGAAACACATTCAAATGTTTCAAGTAAAGACTGAAGGTCAAATCAGTGTTTGAGAAGGGAGACTTTTAGCATAAATCCCAAACAATGCCATCAAAAATAAGYAAATAAAAACACAAACCTTATAAATACTGACAAAAGAGCCAAGAAAGGCTCCGAGTTGGAAGTTCTCTTTGTTGTAGAAGACAGAGGGCAGGCATGAGGGTTTGGAGAACATCTGCCTGAATGCTGAGGGCACTTTAAGACAACACTGGATAAGATAGCCAATACTGAACATCCTGACGAAGCCCTGGAAGGAAAACAATGACAAATTTCATCAGAACTTTTTTTTTTTAATTCAGGCTTTAATCTAAAGTGAAACCGTTTTATCTGTCAATCATTTTGAACAGTCAATTCACAATTTTAATACATCCCAGCTGGATTGTTGCAACTCTCTGTGCTGGTGTTAGCCCGGCCGGCCTCTCCCATCCGCGGTTAGTTCAGCGGCTCATTGTTTAACAAAGAAAAAAGTATGAACATGCCTCCTGTTTTATAATTGATTTATAACTTTTATTGTTGACCTATAAAGCTCTTTTACATGTCTGGCCCTTTGTATTCTTCCAGATCCCTTAAATCTAATGAGCATTACTATTTTCTGTAAAGCCATTGTTTTTATTTATTTTGAAAACTTGGCTGCACATAACTGTCAAATGAAGGAAATAAAAAATCAAGAGGAAAATGTTTACTTTAACGCAGTATGTAATGCAGTTGTCCTGGTAATGTTTACAACATCTGTGTCTTGGACCCCGTTTGCATCTGAATAATTAAAGACAAACAAACAGTGTAAGTTAAGTCTGTGCGCCTCTCTCCATCAACCTATGTTTGTGTACGTCAAGGTGTGTTTTCACTCACAACGACTGCAGCAGATCCCTGGTGTAGGCTATCAGAGTTCTCCTCCTGAGGCTGAGTCGTTCTGCTGCTGCCTGCAGCCGTTCGCTCTCTATGGCAGCCGTCCTCTCGGGGAGACTTGGGCCGTGAGTTTCTGCAACGTTGGAATGAGCTGGGATCTCTTCTTTCCCAATGATGAATCTGCGACAGGAAACGCACCCATTCAAACAAACACTACTGGCAAATTGAAATTGCAGCAGAAACGGGAATACTTCAACTTACTTTAATGCAGAAAACGCAAAACCTTTGAGACCATCTTTACTCCTGCAATACAATAAATAGATCTTTAACTAAAAAAAAGATTGCATTACTATTTTTATACTCTTAGGCTATATATGCCAAACCAGTTTTATTTATAAAGCACTTTAAACAGCACAAGGCCAACCAAAGTGCTGTACAGTAGACAGACACAACAGGACAGTCAAAATACAGATAAAAATATGGAGCATTTATATTTACAGTACACATAGAACAGAGTTATGATACACGGTGAGGTTTTTTTGCACCATCTCACTCAGACTCAAAGGCAAGGGAGTAGTAGTGTGTTTTTAAGCGAGACTTGAAGACAGCGAGGGAAGAGGACATATGATTTCAGTGCAACAATGTCTGTGTTATAGCTCTGACCTGAAGAGGAACATGAAGATGGATGCAGTTATGCAGAACAAAAGTACCTGATAGGAAGCAAAGTGAGAAACAAAATCAGATTTAAAAAAACTGTCTACTGTCATACATGTGACAAGATGTTATTTATTGATTTGAATTTAATCATTTTTTTATATTGTAAACCAAAACTTAGCTCCATTTGCAGTGGCCGTAAAATAATTTGCTGACTGTGTTACGTTTGTTGCCATAAATTCAGACATTTTAATGGCAGACTTAATTACTCAWACGTTTTTTGTTTTGTTTMMTTTTTTACCTCGCCATGTTTGATGGGTTTGACCAGACCTCGTGTCACTGCCATGCGYAACAACGTCTCACTGGCCTGAAAACAACAGGATTTTATTATGTAAAACTGTACAAAAAATATCAGACGTTATGTAACACATGTAAAAATATTTCTTAAATTTTTAACGACTCTTACAAGATTGGCCATGTATATTGTTAGCAGACCTCTCCTGATGGGGATAAAAGAGAAAAATACATATATATATTTACCTTTATTAAATGAATAATATACAAGGAAATACATTATGAAATTTTAAACTTTGCATCCCCTGAATAAAGTTCTTAACTCTTAGATGAGTGACTTCCAAAAGATTATCAGTTGTAAAAATAAGCTCCAAACCAATGATTACTTGCTGAGTTTCACAAAAATCTGTCCATTTGCTCATAAAATATTTTGCTAACAGGCGATGTATAGCACTTGAAGTATTCATTAGAATTACCTCAGCTYCTACTACTTTGCAGTAATAAAATGCATCCAACAAGTATGGTTTAAAAACAACTGGTACTTTTTTGCGTGTGTTTTACCAGTCAGATTTAAGCAATCGTGAAATATGCTTGCTAATCGTTTCATGTCATTGGGGGAGAAAATAAATAAATAAAACTCACCTGCTCTTGCGTTCCAGAAGGATGGCAATGTAGGAGGCAGGCAGGGCTGCACCAAACCCAGAGGACCAGGAGTAGAACCCTCCGAACAGTTTCCTAAAGCGAGAATAAAAACTATAAATCCAACGTCAACTACTCAGATGAATCAAATGATTGMCAGTCTTGCAACAGTTCAGTTTTCATTTTAACTTGTAATTGGCGTGTCTTAATCAAGCGCTACATCTACTTACCTGAGAATGCAGAAGAAAACAATGTAGAGGCCTCCATTGGCGGTCAGGAAAGATGTTGACGTCAGGATCTCCGGGAGAAGCTTTTTTAAATAATAATCCTTCTTCTTCCTCCGTAGAATTGCCGCTATCTGCAATACACAGTTCAGTGGTAGTCACAGTGTTGTAGGAGCTCAGAAATAATGCCAAATCATTGCCAAAGAACAATTTGGCGTACTGAATGTTAAATATTGAGTCTTAAAGTGTTTGCAAACACATAAAAAGTGGCTGTTCTGATTCTGATCAATTTTGATTTAGGAACTCACTACAGCTATATATATATAT
>NW_013952419.1:1222210-1236065 GCF_001266775.1 Austrofundulus limnaeus | reverse complement strand
GTGCTTGTGCTGGTTTGGTCCAGTTCTGGTTGGAAACCTGTTTTTAGTAACTAAAGCCTAGCTTTGGACTAAACCTGGATTTGGTTCTTATCAGACACACCTGGAGAGATGTAATAAACTGCTTTTTACGGTCAGCCACATTGTTTAATTACAATAACAAGCAGAACTTGTGCGAACTAACTTAACTTTGCTGAGTATGAAAGTCCTTTTCACCATGACCTTTTGAAGCTTTATAAAAGTGCAACATTGCACAAATGTTTTCAGCCTTTTTTTTTTTTCTGTTTGCCCAAGCATTACACAAACTAGACCTCAGTAGTATCATTAACCAACCTTTCTCAGGAGGTTTGTAGGACGATGATTAGCTACATAACTTTAGCTAGTAGGTTAAGACTGATTCATATGTGGGTAAAAACATCTTACCAGGTAAAGAGGRGCATATATTTTGAAAGACACCTCCAGAGCCCCGCTGGTGACGTCTAGAGCGGCCTGCACACACGATGGGCTCCAGGTATGACCGACTTCGTAGCAGCTGTTATGTATCTTACTGAAAGCAGCCATGTCTGTGTTGCTACTGAACCGAAACAAACTACATGCGGCTGTGACGCGCCGACGGGCGCGGGCACGAGAAAACGCCGTGTGCGTAACGTGAGAATCGCGTTTACGTTCCCCGGAAATCAAAACGGAGCTAGAAAAGGACAGTGCCTGTGCACATGCTGACTGTATGTCAACTTTTCCATGTCTCATTTGGAGATTATTTTTGTGTTATCATTTGTTTATATGCAAATTTTCTGAGAATGCTGAGGTTCCTTTAATAAAATAGACAAATCCATAAAAAAAGAAAAAAAAGGACAATGCCTAAATAATCAGAAATTTGGAAAAACAAGAACTATTTTTAAAAAGTTTTGTCTCATAACCAGACCCCTTTGTGATAAATAAAGAAAAAATAGGACAGTGCCTAAATAATCAGAAACTTGGAAAAACAAGAACTATTTTTAAAAGGTTTTGTCTCATAACCAGACCACTTTGTGANTTTTCCATGTCTCATTTGGAGATTATTTTTGTGTTATCATTTGTTTATATGCAAATTTTCTGAGAATGCTGATGTTCCTTTAATAAAATAGACAAATCCATAAAAAAAGAAAAAATAGGACAGTGCCTAAATAATCAGAAACTTGGAAAAACAAGAACTATTTTTAAAAGGTTTTGTCTCATAACCAGACCACTTTGTGATAATTTGTTTATGTTCATGTTACATATTTGTTGATTATATATTTTTGTAACAGTCTCTTTATTTTCCATTATATTTTTTGTATATTTTTGTCAAATTTGAACTAATAATAATAAAAAAAAGCACAGTGCCTAGTTTAAAGGTTTTCTTACTGGCATGATAGACATTCAATTTTTATTTAATAAGTTTATTACTAGTGTCATAATTAAACGTTCATTTGAATGTTTTAGTTTATTTGGTGAGTTCAACTTGATTATATAATGTTATGAGCAATTTTAAACATATTTTTGTAATGAGTTAAATATTATTATTCCTATTATTGAGTTAAATATAGCCAATTATGTATTTATTTAGTGTCATTACAACCATTCATTTGATTATTTTAGTTTTTCAATGTGTTTATTTTAATAAGTGTAATGTTTATTTAATGTCTTGATAAACATGTAATTGATCATTTTAGTTTAATTGAATTTGTTTAATGTGTTTATTGTCATGATGCTACTTTAAATTTAGAATTTCCCTCCAGGATCTATAAAATACTGTACCTAACAGAAAATGTTGTGTTTTCACATGAGTAGAAAAATCTAGTTTGAGTGTACAATTAAAATGCTTTAAAGCAATTATAAGTCTGTAGAGAGTAAAAGATCAATCAAATTTGATTTGCAATCAGAGAATTTAGCTTTAGAAATAAAAACTGCTAAATTAAGTGCAAATCAGTGGCATTTTAATTAAAACTGTTTTAAAAGGTTTAACAGTTTCTCAAGCGAGCAAGCATTGGTTATGAAATCAAGAGAAAAGATGTGTTTCAAACAATAAACAGGTTAATAAAACTATTATTGTGCATATATCTGTGTCTGATCTTGATGCATTCATATCTCTTACAGAGCACAAAATAATATTTTTTAAAAAATGTTGATGTATTTAATGTAATGTTTTTGTAAGCTATTATTTAATTATTTCACAATCAAGAAGAGTGATAACTATTTTTGCCTTAAAACACACCAACAATAAAGAGAAACAACAAGATATTATACTCTTCTGTGTCAGACTGTACAATTAAACTGTGTGTTCCTTCAGTAATGTAGGGGTTCAGAGGGCAAAAAGCAAGTGTTGAGACAAAAGATAACACAATCAGCTTCTGACCTGCTGACTGTGAGGATTCCTACACGTACGTATATATCATTACAAACTCTTAGTGATGATTGAATGCATGATTGATGTATAGATCAGGTCTTTACATTTGACAAATAAGTTGTGATACTTTACATTTTTATTGCCAGCCTTTATAAAAAATACTGTAGGTCTGTTTGTGTGTGTTTTTTTCTGCCTGATACGYAAATATCTCATCAACCAATGTGTGATTTTTAATAAATCTCTTTGAACTGATTCCCTTCTGGAGTCAGCCTAATTCAAAATGGCCACCACAGCTAATTGACCTTGTCAAATACATGCACACGACAAAAACAGCTTGACAAACTATGAAGTAACAAAGTTTGAAATACTAAATTATACAAAGTAAAATGTGTTAGGAATATAAAAACAAAACAATTAAAAAATAGAGTGAGGTAGAATCCAGATCAAGATCGAGTTTGAGGTTGTTTAAATAAAAAGATATCTAGTAAGGTGTGCATATTTGCATTTGTGCAATAAATAACAGTATGTGTGCAAAGACGATGAACAGGCAGATGAGATACAGTTCAGGGAGTGTTTGATCAGCAGCTGAGCAATGAAAAAAAATTCTGAGTATGCAGTGTAAGTCTGATGGCYGTGGGGAAGAAGCTGTCACAGAAKCTTACTGTTCTGCAAGACAGGCTGCGGTATGTTCTGCAGTATCTTCAAGGAGTGCTAATCTAACAGTCCCTTTCCAGTAAATTGGGGTTAAAAAGGTCAAAGGAAGATTGRATTGTTTGTTTAGGCAGCTCTACCCAAGAGCCATCAACTGATAATTAAAACTCGGTCCTTTCATAACCTAAAAATTTGATTATCAAAATGACAAGTAGATTTTTGATCTTGGTTTCTCTTGTAATGGTGTGGGATTACAAAAGCATCTGCCTCATTAAAATGCAACCWAAGATCAGACCTTACTGCAACTTTAAATAATTTCAAATCATATTCCCACATGATACCTGTTATGTCTTATTTTTGAAATCTCCACTGTCCATCATTTCAGACAGAATCAGTCTAATAATTATTTTTGTTTTTGCTTGTCTTTGGTAAAAACAAAACGACTTTCATTGTTTGACATGGCACACTTGGCATCAACATAACACAAATTTCCTGTCTAATTGCAGAATRGCTGATAGACATCAGAAACAGCAACATTTCATGGGCAGAACATGTTGTCTAGTTCTCACCACAAAGTGTTAAAATGTGCTGTGCCAATTCTTTAACAGTCTGTCTCTTATCAGTCAAAAATTAAATAGATGATAGTAAAATAAAGCACACAATGTTGAACAGAATTTTCAGAACACCAAAAATCCAGAGTGGACCAATGTTTTGGAAACTTAAAAAATTTGAGCAATATGTTTGAATAATTCCCTCAAGAAATGTACAGATATATGCAAACATTGTTCACCTTCAATTCTTAACAATCTGCTTTTAAGTAGCTAMTTTCTTGTGCTGCCAATGGTTCTTWAAAACTACAAAGGTCTTCCAAAGTCAGACTTGGGCCTTGCTGCTATTTCATTTGGTTTATTTTTATTATTTATGTCAGCATGTTGTGTATAAAAATAAAAAAGTATAGCAAAACACAAAGGACAAAGTACCAGTGCTGCAAAAAATCTTACAGCATATAAAATATCTGTAAGTTGGGTCTTAAAAAAGGGAACAAATTCAGCAAAGACTTCAGAAGTGACATCATTCAGTTAAGTTTTCTGCTAAAAGCTGTTTGTGAATCACACTTTTAGAGCTTAAATATTAAATCAGACTGTTAGATTTGTTATTTTTGGGATGGTATAGCCACCCCTAAAGATTTAGTGAAAAATAAAGCCCTATTCTGACGGGATTAGTTTTATAGGGACCCCATGCTATTTGTAATAATCACAGAGATTGTTTGTGTTGTTAATCCTGTGCGAATCAGCCATGTCAGTAATTTGTAATGTAAACCCCCCCCAAAAAAAAAATAAATTACCTACTATATTTCGCTGAACTCCAAGGTCCTGTGARAATACTAATCCAATGTGAATAGGCATTTCTGTGATTTGAACAGGAATGGGCTGAACCCCATATGTAATCAGGCAGTTTTGGTTTCCTGTACTATCTGTACTACTTGCACCCACGCATGGGGGTCTGTCGGCCATGGTGATGACAGTGCATGCTGCAAAGCAGGAGGAAAGGACGAAGAAGAAGTATAACTRATTTCTAGTCTTATAGTGGCAGAACAGGTTGGAAGATATTTATTTGATGTTTTTTAATTCTTTTAARGTCCGTTCAARGCCGTGTTCAACGCGWCAACTAACRAGGCTTCAATATCACATTRGGGAGATGTCTGTAAATTTCAGGAAAATCTCAYGCTTRGGTTATCCCGTGCGAATGCGCCACATAAAACACAAACATCGGGGGGTAATTTATTTATTARACAGAGTCCCCAGATAATTATCRCGTGTGAATGGGGCTTTTGTTGAAAACTGTAAAAAGAAAAATAAACTAAAACACTAAAGCAGACCTGTGTAACAAAAGTTCATTTCCTAATGCCCATACTGCTGTATYTGTCAGTCTTTAAATAACAGGCTTTTGTTTTTCATTCATTCATTCATAAATTTTATTCATTTCATTAAAAAAAACAAAATTTTATGCGCAATAAAAATAAAAAATACAAACACAACGAAATGAAGGGAAGCAGAAAGAAGAACAAAATCTTATCTTTTAGTGCCACCCCATAGATTTTCAGTGGTCCCCCCACATGGCCACCCCAGTACACCATGTTTTGGGGGCGCCACTGACATCGTCAAAGAGAAAGTGAGAGTCCACGCTGGTGAGCTCAGACTAGAMCACTGAGTCTGCATTTTGGCATAAATGGACCGATTACCATAATTTGCCTGCAGACAATTACAGTTAAATTGATGAGACAGTCAGAATGTTTATCCCTGCCCATCTGGAGGCGGTCGTGCCCTCTGGGTCTGAATGGACCATCTGTACTCCGTTTATAAGCGCTGGCCCCTGAGCAGACTTTCACTTCACACCGAGGAGGTTTCACTTGTCGAAGTTTTACAACCCAGCCCTTCGTTCTCCTTCAGCTCGCGCTGCTTCCATCCGAACATCATGGCTCGGACTTTGGGGCTGTTTGCCGGCTGCGCGCTGCTGGTTCTGCTGCGCGGCGGCGCGGCGATGGACAGAKATTACTACATAGCGGCCGAAGAGGTCCTCTGGGATTACGCACCGAGTGGAAAAAACCTGATCAACGGGAAAACCATCGAGGAGGACGAGTAAGTTATGAGAGTAGCTTTTTTTTGTTATAAATAGATACAGAGTCATCCGATCACCTCCTGAAAGCTGGGATCATCCCAAGTTGTGGTAAACAAGTCACAGAATTGCCAATTTAAGCGCAGTTTTAAGTTAAAAACTTCCTACATGTCTGGGTGTGACAGCATTTGGACCTCTGAACAGAATGTTGTGCTTTGCTTGCAGTCTTGACGGATGCACAAAAAACACCCTGTTGTGATCTCTGAGACATCCTCAAACTTCTTTTTTTTTTAAAACCAAAACACTAAAAAACAGTAAAGAGAACTCGAAAATGACAAGCTGCAGAATTCACTCATCATTTAATGATTTATTTGGATCATTCTTTTTTCCCCCAAGATGGAATAATTTGACAAGATGCAATTTCTGTGGTATAAAAAAACAATTACTGTGGATTTTCTCACACAGGTCAAAATGTATACACAAGCTCAAATACATACAAGCACTAATAGCTAGTTGCACTTTTACAATGTGCTGTWCATATTCATCAACAAGCTTCTGGTGTAGTTCAAGCTGGATATTAGAAATATTTTTTCTTAGCAGAATTGGTGGAGTTCATTCAAGTTTAACAACCTGGTTTTAAAGCCTGTACTCCACTAATTTTCCGTAGAGTTGATAAATGTTATTCTGCTTTATTCATTCAAAATGCTGTACTGATGTATTTAGGATTGTTGTGATTGTGTCCAAGTTCCAACCTGGTTTAAGAGTGTGGACAAACTCCTCCTTCTTTACAATTTCATTCACTTTCTGCAACACAGTAACACAGCATGATGCTAACACCACCGTGCCTGYCAGTGGGACAGCATTAAAAGCCTCACATTGACTRCTCTTGTCATTTAGGCCAAACAGGCCAATTATTGCATGAAGGTGTCCTTTTGGACCAAGAACCTGTCTCTATGGTTGGCACCCTCTCTGTCCATGGTGGCGTAAAACTGCCTTCACTATGAACAAGGACACTGGTGAACCAGCAGCCTTAAGTCTTGGTAGAAATGGCTTCAAAATACTTTCCAAACATGTATAAATCTACAATTCTGCTTTTTACATAGTTCTTAAATTCATTGGACTTTCTTGAGCCATCCCATGAGTTCTATCAAATTAATCTTTGAAGAAAATGTGATTATAAGTAACAAATAGAAGAGGTTGTTTGGAAAGAAGACTTGAAACCTTCACAGTCTGAATGTTTCAAATTAGCAAGATTGTAAACTTAGCCAAAGTTAGCAATGAGTCAGAAAACTAAAAGCCAGATGTGCCCAAAATGGGGCCRGTGGGCCAAAATTAGCCCACAGAGCCATTTGATTTGGCCCACCAGCAGTTGTCCTCGTTATTAGATCGTAATTATGTTAAGATTAAATATAAAATACAAGTAACTACAAGAGACATTTAGATTAGATTTAAGCCCATATATAGATTTGCACACTTTATAAGACCCTGTACACTCAAATTTTAAWTTATGAAAAATCCCATGAGTCTTTGCTGCCTGAGCATACGTTGAATTTTCTCCGTGTCCATGGGCTGAAAAAAAAAAACTAAAGAATGTGGGCAACCACACTGGCTGCTAGCTTAATCATAAAAAAATTAAACAACTTTACTTAAGTATTAAGCATTTCTTATATTATAGCATTTGGCCCGCYTCCCTCAGATTGATTTTAATTTTGGCCCGCTCAGGAAAAATGTTTTTTAATTTTGGCCCTCTCAGCGAAAATGTTTGGGCACCCCTGCTAAAAGCAAACCCTCAAATATAAATCTAGATCTTATTTTGTAAATACTTACCAGTAATTCTTTCACTTACATTTTTTTTTGTAATTTGTTAATAGTTTTGTTATACCAAAGCTTTAATATCATGATGTACTTTTCTAATTATTTTCAGTTGCAGCTGTTTTAATGTTTAAAAGACTACAGTTTTTATTGTATGTGGATGCCATGTTGTCACTACATGGGATTAGGATTAAAGTGTCAAATTGCCTATTAAATRCTTGAAACAAATTTACTAACGAGCCATACAGTTAGCACATTAGCCCTTGGGTGTTTGCAGACAGAGCATGGAAATGTGTGTCCAATTGTAAACAATTAAAGAATTGCATTTATCATGTGAATTCTTTTAGTCTTATTAGTGACTCAAAGTGCTTTTATGCTAAAAGCCTTAATTACCCAGACACACACCCATACAATAAAAAAACTAATAATATTTTTTAACTTTAATTCTGCGATAGTGAACATAGAAAATTTATTTTAAATCCTCCTTACAAGATTTTTAATGTTTACGTCATCTTAACAGCCTTTGTTTTGCTTAAATTTGCTGTTTTATACTGAAAAACATCCAGAGTGATCCTTATTCCTTTCACCTTCCTTATGACCAGGATAGTGAAACTGCATTTGCCGCAGGTTCACTAACTACCTATTAACCTTGAAAACATGTAATCATGACAACCACATGTCTAATTGTTACAGAGACACTAACCAAAACTATTCAAGGTGCAGTTTACATTTGTTTTAGTTCATAGTGGAAGTACATTTTGCACAATATTAGCATCACTGTCATTTTTTCTATCAAGCATAACAGACTGTAATAATGATGTGTCATTGATCTTTGTAAAATGCCAAAACAAGAATCTAAAATAATTTTTATACATCTTTACTCCTGATCTTTGTTATCTCTGTCTATCCCAGACATGCCAGTATATATCTAAAGAATGGACCCCACCGTATTGGCAGGGTCTATAAGAAAGCTCTGTATGTAGGGTACACCGATGCTACCTTCAGAAAAAAGGCTRCCCGGCCTGATTGGCTGGGCTACCTGGGGCCCATAATACAAGCTGAGGTTGGCGACTTCATCGTGATTCGCTTTAAGAACCGTGCGAGCAGGCCCTACACCATGCATCCCCATGGGGTCTTCTACACGAAGACCGCAGAAGGTAACGTATGGACACAAAACCACATAATCAGAGAAAGATCACAATGAGGTTGCACAGAACACACGTGGGGAAGCATTTTAATATTAAAAGAGAGCACACTACTGGTATTATATCAACCAAAACATTTGTTAGCATCATGTGCCTCTAAGGGGATCAGCTGTGCTTTTATAGTAGCATTTAATTGTGGAATATGACACGCTGAATGAAAGAAAATGTTGAAAAATTGCCATTTTTTTTCTAAATTGTGTGTTAAAATATAAAACAAAAACAAAGAACTTAACAGTAGCATTTTGGACAACTTAATTCAACTTATGAAAGTTTTGTCCAACACTAAAGATGTCTACACTGAAGATGGAATTAARAAAAATGTATCGGAAACCTTTTTTGGATGTATACACTGTAATGCTAATAATTAGATGTAARGAGTAATTTAGTCATAACKTTTTCACAGTCAGCATAAGTTGTCTAAAATGTTTTAGTGCGACAGGTCCTTTAACAATGCATGAATGAAGTCAGGAAGACAGATGTTTTAGAAAACGTTAAAAATGCTTTGGTTATTTTTAATGCCCTTACTTTTTTATCATAAATGAGGATACTCCAGGGTAGCAAAACGGCTCAGTGTTTAGCACTGATTCCTCGCAGCAAGATGGTCCTGGCTTCAATCCCCAGCTCAAACCTGAGTCAGAGTCTGCATGTTCTCCTRGTGCTTGCATGGGTTTTCTCCAGGTACTCTAGTTTCCTTCTGCAGACCAATAACACGTAGGCTGTTTGCAGGCCCAGACCTGCCTTTTGACAGAGATCTGTGATCTCAATGGGATTTGACTGCTTAAATAAAAGGAAAATAAAACATAAAGAATGCAWCATTTTGAGTACTTAATTAATGCTGCGGAATAGCTTAGAGATTTCCAGGAAATGAGTGCATGTTGTGTAAAAAGCTTTTTATCCTTTAGTTCTGCTCTCCGACCTCTGGAGATACAGTATCAGTGACAAATCCCAGCTGCTTAACTGCTCTTTTACTGATTGGTCACCATGCAGTATGTGGAATATCATGTTAGAAATATCTTCAGTCATTTAATTTCTGATTTATTGACACCAATACAATTTGAACAATAGCGTAATWTAGAAAAGGAAATACAAGAATACAACAAAAAATAACACTTTTGTCCACTTTTGTCCTTTGTTTTTCATTTATGTCTTACAGTATCTTTGCATCACGTAGAGAAACTCATAACTATTTTATAGATGAAGACAACTAAAATTAACTACTGTTAGCACATCTYAGAAACAGTACATGTGTTTCTGTACAGAGGGGAGCATCTACCATATGAGGTTGCTCTGCTGGTCTCAAAGGCAATAGAAGTGTTAAATAAACTGACCTCAGGAATTTCAGCAGGACCGTGATCTAAAACACACACTGGCTGAGCAGCACAAGGAATGTTTAGATAAAAGAAAAGATAAACTGTTTTGAAAGGACGAGTGGGAAAGCCTGGTTTAAATGACTCTAAAAAAAACTTTTACAGAGCTAAAATCTGCCATTGTAAATAATTTATTCAAGAAGTATATAAAAAAATATTGAAAGCACATCAAGAAAACTACAGCCAGCTTAATATGCAAATATGTTTGTTTAAATATCCGAATATATGCTGAAAAGGAATTTATGCTGAAATAATTAAACACAAAACTCCTACCGTTAGAGAAGTCTTATGTTTGTGAGAGTAGTGAGAAAAAATCAGTACAAAATAATTTAGTAAATGGCCCATATTTCTGTTCTCATAATATCCATTGGGCTGTTTAGGAGCATTTTATCCAGATGGGACATCAGCAAATTTCAAGAAGGATGACATGGTTCCTCCAGGCAAAAGCTACACTTACCGCTGGGAGGTCAAACCAGAATATGCACCCACCAATGATGATGCCAACTGCCTGACATGGATCTACCACTCCCACCTCGAGGCCCCGAAAGACATTACCTCGGGACTCATCGGGCCGCTCATCACGTGCAAGAAAGGTATGGTCCTGCATCATCTGACAACATTTAATTTGATTTGATTTGTTGATTTAACAGGAAAAGATTACTAAAAATCAAGCCTGACTCAGCATAATTGCTGTTTTACAGCAGGTTCCTGTTCTGCAGCACATGAAACACTCGGAAATACAGCATCACAATCACATCATTATACACCATAGACACAAAGACAAACAAGCATACCAAATTTCAGGAAGGCAGCATTTGCAAAATAGGACGTCTAAATATGAGCACAACAAAAAGTGTCCAGCAGATGGCAGACAAGATTCTTCTTAAAGGGCTGTGGTTTTGAAATGGACTTTATGTTTTGAGGAATGTCATTCCATGCTTTAGTATAAACYTAGAAGAAAGACCTCTGGCCGTAACASTTTTTGAAAGTTGGTAATATCAGTTGTCCTTTTGTAACAGAACTAGTGAATGACCACATGCTTGTCTAAATTAAATGAAAATACGTTGGCTTATTAAAACTAAATCACAAAGGTTATGAACAGTTAATGTCAAATTAATTGAGCTTTTCCTTTGTGTGAGCAGGAACCTTGAAAAAGCGAGGCTTAAGCGGGGCTGAAGAGTATGTCCGTGATGACGTGGATCAAGCTATCCCCCTGTTCTTCACTGTGATGGATGAAAACATAAGCTGGTATCTAGAAGACAACATCGAGTTATGCACTGACCCAGCTGGGGTTGATAAAAATGATCCAAGCTTTGTGGAGTCAAACAAGATGCATGGTTAGAATTTTTTTTCTTCCCATAAATAATTACATTCCATTGATAGAAGAACATAAATTAAAATCTTTTTATTTTTCCATGTGTGACAGTTATTAATGGGTACACTTTCGGTAATCTGCCTGGAATCGAGCTGTGCCAGCACCGCACTGTAGCCTGGTACATGTTTGGCATTGGTAATGAGCCGGACGTCCACAGCGCCTCTTTCCACGGGAATACTCTAATGGACCGTGGKCACCGCACTAGCACCATTAATCTGTTTCCTGCAACATTTATCACGGCCTCCATGGTCCCAAAAGTGAAAGGAAAGTGGCTGCTGAGCTGCCAGGTTAATGACCACTACCAAGGTATGACYCCTGACATTTGACATCTATGTGACCATTTGACCCTCCTAACTGGCTTTGAATAGTTGCTGATGGGGGAAGAATGTGTTCCTGTGGGGTTCTGTTGTTTTTTTTTTTTTTGTGTTACAAGTGTTCCTGCAGGCAGAGCATGCAGATCTATTCGAAGCATATCAGGATAAGCATTTTAATGGGGTCCAAAATCCACTAAACATCYCACTGACTGAACTGTACTTGTTCAACATACTATAAATAAATCTAACACTGCTGGTTCTAAATGTGACGTCATTAAAGCAAACCTTCAAATTCACTTGTCTAACAGCTTCTTTAAAAGGAGTTAGTTAGATCAGGGATGGGCAGCTTAGATGATGGAAGGGGCTAGAATATTTTCCTCAACACTACTAGAGGGCCACAAGCACTGCATCTTTACCAGTGAAGTAACAACATATTTCATGCTCAACTGCATGTGTACCAGTTATACTCCTGTTTAATAAATATGAATACAAAACCTTTGAAGCAAACATAAAACTAAGTATGTAAGTACTTTAGTAAGCTGAAGTGCAAGCTGAGTACAGACTCCTACATGGTTCTGCTTCTGGTAAAAGATGTTGTTGTTTATGTTCTTGCGACGTCAGTAAACTTCTCATARTTAGCTTTGTGCAARGTGTTGTAGTGGCGACATGTTAAAATCCTTCATGACAGACAGAGTCTCTAAGCAACTAAACACAGGTTTGCCTTGAAGTTCTGTGAACAGATAGTKTACATACCAAAATAAACATTTTTAAAAGTTATGTCTTAAAGCAGCTCTTAGATTCWAAGATTCTAAYCTTTTAGATTCATTGGTAGGCCAGACGGAAGTCACTCGGGCTGCTGGTTGCCCATCCCTGAGTTAGACTAAGAAACAAATCCTTGCTTTTTACATGTGTGTTTTTTCTTTTCTTCAGCCGGCATGCAAGCCTTTTATAAAGTGAAGTCGTGTGACACAAAGCCCCCCTCATTAAAATGTGGCGTTGTGAGGAAATATTATTTGACAGCAGAAGAAGCCGTATGGAACTACGCTCCATCAGGAAGGGATTTGATCAACAACGTATTGCTGACTGCACCCGGCAGGTGTGTAAACATGATGATTTTGTGTTATATTAACGTTATTATTGCAGTTTGTCAATTTTATTTAGGCCACATTTTATTGTTCCGCCACTTCTCCTGCAACTTTGGGAAAACAACTAGAATTATTACATTMATATGACGTAGAGAAAATGAGCAACATATCCACAGAAAACTAGTGAAAGATGTGTGGAATTCCAGCTTTCTATGGAGRTATAAGTGGTACACAATTCACAATAGAAACATTAATCAGTTGTTTCTTGACCTGACACGGTTAAGTGCTAATGTCCAGTGTCTTGTTTCTTTTTCTGTACCGTTCACTTCCTCTTTATTAAAAAAAAAAAAAACAARCCACCATCACTGTCTCTCACTGCAGCGTAAATCATATTGTTCTCTCTTGTTTTCTTTACACAAACCCTGCCCTCCCCCGTCAGTGCTTCAGAGGTGTTTTTCAGCAAAATTGACGGACACATCGGAGGCAWATACATGAAAGCGGCATTCGTTGAATACGAAGATAAAACCTTCACCATCCAAAAAAGAAGAACACCTGAAGAAAAACATTTAGGATTTTTGGGTGAGTTTTCTCCACTGGACAAACCACTGCCCATTCTTTTTTTATTTTTATTTACTTTTTGRATCTGACACAGTGTTAGTAAATTATTTCTTAGCACCAAATTTGCGATTACATTGTTCTTCCGCATTTTCCCAGGTCCCGTCATGAAGGCAGAGGTGGGTGACACTCTCAAAGTGACTTTTATGAACAAGGCAAGTAGAAGCTACAGCATTCTCCCTCATGGAGTTCAGTACGACAAACAGTACCAGGGAACCACCTATGATGATGGTAAGTTGGTTTTATGCTTCCTTAGAGCAGATTTTAGCCTGACAAAAACTGAGGCAGCTTTTCTCTTGGACCGTGCTTATTCAGATTTATTTTTTCAATGAAGAGATAAACAAACAAATCACAAAAATGACACAAATAATTCAGTTTATGGCTGAGCATTCTGGCTTTAGAAAAGACATAAAATAAATACATTTATTAATTTATAATTTCTTTCAGGTAAAT
>NW_013952419.1:1216102-1222175 GCF_001266775.1 Austrofundulus limnaeus | reverse complement strand
ATATATATGTGTGTGTGTGTGTGTGTGTGTGTGTGTGTGTGTGTGTGTATATATATATATACACAATCAACTTTCAGTTTTCTAGGCTGTCACTGTGAAATCTGACTTGGTCGACAAAAGTGTTTCAATTTTTAATCTTTCCAATTTGTACTGTGCTACAAAACATAACAAAAAAGAAGAAAAAAATAAAATGATACCTTTTGATTGAGAGCAATCAAAAACATTTGCCACACTTCTTATTGAATTACCATGTTCTCTCTTTTTTGATATTTGCTATTTTYTATGTGTTTTTCCTATGTTTTGTTTTTATTTTTTAATTAAAAACATTCATGTTTTTATCTAAAGTCATGTTTGGACTTTTGGTTTAAAGATGATTAAGCATCTTTTGTCATTTATGAAGACCGTRAAAAGCAATTTTGGTGCAATTTAACTCAAAAATTTTCATTTGAAAATCAAAAATAGCCTGCTGCTTTCAATAAATATTAAGGAAATATTCACAGAAATAAAAAAGTGTGTTCATACTGTAATTTGCATCATAGCTTAAAATGATAAATAAATAAAAACCTGCACATATGTGACCCATCATATCGAAATGAGGATTAAGTCAAATTTGGTCAAAATGACTTCCTGATATCATTAATGGAACTAGAGAAATGACTTAATTTGTCTTGTTGGTTACAATAATACATTAATATTTGGTCTGAATACAAATTTTATGTAAATTTTACGAGAAATTATTCATTTCATTATGAAGAGGAAACCTCAAATAGTATTTGAATATTGACATTTCCCAGTTGGAAAGAAATAAAAACTTTGCTAGCTCACTGGGAAACTCTCCTCAAAATCAGTTTTTTTGTTGCTACTGCTCAAAAAAGTGTTTCAAAAATTTTTTTTAGGATTATATTTCACGCAGTTCATTCAAATGAAACATTGATAAGACATTTATTTGTTATATTTTGACGAAATTCAATTTTTGTAAGTGTTTAAATCAAAACACTATTTCTGCCTATTCTCCATTAACCACTTTTAGACTTAATCCTTGTTTTGACGTGATGGGTCACATATACAGTATTGATTATAGCAGGCTTATTTCCTTTGTTTTTGTCTGTAATATCACAGGGGCTACAAAGCCAGGCTCTCYTGTGGACCCTGGGAAACAGTTCACCTACATTTGGCGCATTTTGGATGGCCCATCTCCATCCGATCCTCCCTGCGTTTCTTACTTGTACTATTCTGCCGTTGACCCTGTCATGGACACCAACTCTGGACTGTTT
Organism: Austrofundulus limnaeus; assembly: GCF_001266775.1. Lineage (NCBI taxonomy): Eukaryota > Metazoa > Chordata > Actinopteri > Cyprinodontiformes > Rivulidae > Austrofundulus > Austrofundulus limnaeus. Next base: position 1,220,901 of record NW_013952419.1, on the reverse strand, counting down.
GGACCTCTGCTCGTGTGTAAAAAAGGGGTGCTGGGGAAGGATGACGTACAGGTTTGTATAAGCATTCTTTCCCCAAAAAATGTAAACATTTAGGATGTTGTTTAAATAATTCCTAAATCTAGTTTTTATTTAAAGCCGATGCCAAAATGCATCTTCTGCAAAGTCTAAACATCTTCACTGCTTTATGTATTGTTTAACAGGCAGGTATTGACAAGGTGTTCTTCCTCCTTTTTGGCATCATCGATGAAAACTTGAGCTGGTATTTAGACAAGAACATTGAGCTGTTTGGCAYCACTGAGACAAATAAAGAAGATGCAGCCTTTGTGGAAAGCAATAAGATGCATGGTAATCAGTTTGATCGACTCTGTGTAGTTTTGAATAATTTGCAGCGTCATATTTTAACACCATTGTTACGACTGTCTTTTTTCCCCTCTCTCTCTCTCTCTTTCAGCTGTCAATGGTTACATGTATGGGAACCTTTTTGGACTGGACATGTGTGCCGGGGACAACGTTGTGTGGTACACCTTTGGGCTGGGCTCAGAACAAGACATACATGGCATTTATTTTGAGGGAAACACATTTAAGAAGGACAGCACAACCAGAGACACAGTCAGCCTYTTTCCTCACACCTCAAAAACTTTCTCTATGCAGCCAGCGACTCCAGGTAACATATACGATGGTTCTTTTTATGTGCAGTTATTTGCACACACATAGTTCCACCTCTTAAAACAACCCTGTCACATTGATCATGAGTGCTTCAAGAAGTGTTTGACTCCAACCCCTAAACTCTCAACATAACTCGTAATAAAATACAGGAAATGTAAAACAAAACTCAAAATAGCAAGAAGTGTCAAAGCTTTAAACCATTTCCTCCAATTGTTCTTTATTTTTATTTACAGCATTTGTTCGTGTCATCACTCAGGCCAGTGTTTTTGTACAAGCTGTTGTGTTTGAATAAGGATTATGCATTGCTTGGGTTACAAAAAAAAAAAAAAAATCAAGGGTTCAAGTCAGTCTATTTCAGTGGTACAATAAATTTTTTTCTCTCACAATTCTCCATAAGCAGTCACTAGATATACCAACTGATTACCTTTTTGACTGATCTTAGCAAACATTAAAAATGGCTACATATCTGTCAAATTTATAGATATTCCACAATGAGAAATATAAGTTGAGAGTGATCCAAAATAGAAACTCCAAGCACTCTCAGATCATACAAGATGTTTGTGTAAAACATCACTATTAATTATTGTAACTAACCTTGTCTGTCTGTTTGTAAAATATTTCTTGACTGATTGGTTTGTAATGAGATTCTCTGTAAGTAATTATTGGATGTACGTCTATATGTGGTTAACTTTTGGAGTCAACCAAATTAAAAATGCCTACACAACCAAATGACATTTGCAAATTCAAAAATGGCTATAACTCAGTCAGTTTTACAGAAACTGAGCTAAAAAAAAACTCGTTTGGTTGTAGCTGAGAGTTATTCTCAACACAAACACTAAATGCTAACTGATTGCATTGCTAAAATTTAAACAGCAGACATTAAAGCAGATGGAAAATAGTTTCATCTGCCTGACTCTTCTGTTCCCAAAACAACTGATTACAGAAGCTGGCTCCCCTACAACAGCCTTGATCTGTTGACTAAATTCTTCCTGGCTGGACTATGTCAACAAGGCTCTGCCCCACACCTTCCCCCTCCTCTAACACCCATCTAATCTGGTTTCCTGAGCAGGCTGAGGGCCTCACAGTATTTCTTAACATCGGAAGATGTGAGTTTTAACCACAAGCATGGAAGCCTGTGCAATTTGCATTCCAATGAATACTAAATCTTTTAATACTAGCAATTTATTTTATTTATTCACAAACCAAAAACTGATTAACTGAAAATTTCAAAGGAAAAATTAGCTATGTCATTTAGGTTCTTCCTATGAAAAGACGTAAACCCCTCTATCAAACTAATGGAAGCTGAAGGGGAGTGGGGTGTGAAGCACCTCATTTGGATTTAAAGAGACAGCATCAAAACGAGTTGATTTGAGACACATCTTAGAACAGAGGTGAAGGAGGGGTTTGTGGAGTTACAATAAGTAATTCAGACCAAAGCATTGCAGTTCCACTTTATATAGACCAAAAGATTAATTTTTTTAAATTTTAAATCATATATCCAGTGGTAATTATAGACAACAGGAAGGCAAAAGAAACATGTTGTTTAAGTGTTTGACTTATTGTATTTTCCATCTGGTAGATGAGTTTGAGGTCAACTGCAGAACAACCGACCACTTCTCAGCTGGTATGAGGCAACTTTACAGGGTGAATTATTGCCCTGGAAAAAAACCGCAAGTCTTTACGCCATCCAAGACAGTGCAGTATTTTATCAGCGCCGAGGAAATAGAATGGGACTACTCCCCTAGTCGAGTCTGGGAGCTGGAGAGATTCCAAACAACTGCAGATAACAGGTGAGTAAAGCARGACTGTGGGATGATGTGTTTTGGTTTGGGAGCGGGAGCTTGTGATTAGTGGCCTAGCTTATTACTGTTTACTAACGGAAGCAAATTGCTACGTCTCCCAGTCCAGGCAATATATATGTGGGAAGTGCAAGTGACAGGATCGGACCCAAGTATAAGAAAGTTGTGTACAGAGGATACACTGATGACACCTTCACAGTTCAGAAGAAACAGCGCAACCAGGAGCACCTAGGGATTCTAGGTAAGTTTAGCTGTTCCCTGTGTTGTTTTTACCCCCACCCCCACATTGTCATCCAGACAATGAATGATACAGATAACTTTTACTCCCTCCTATAGGTCCAATGATTTATGCAGAGGTTGGAGATGAAATTGTAATTACATTCAAAAACCAAGCCACTCGGTCGCATTCTATTAGCCCACATGGAGTTAAGACCAGTGGTGCGCATATTGCTGTCCCACCAGGTGAGAATCACTTAAGAAATTTTTATTTATCTCCTGTCCTCTGATCAAGATTTAAAAATCACATTTTTAGTAGCAGATGGGTTGATTTACAGTTTTTTTTTTGTTTTGTTTTGTTGTTTTTTTTTTTTTTTTTGCTTTGAGGCCACATCTTTAAGGCGACTTGGGATGTTCCTGAGAGCTCTGGACCAGGGCCCACTGATCCTAACTGCATCTCCTATGCCTACTACTCTACTGTTGACTTCGTCAAGGTACACCTTCCTTTTCTGATGCAATATGTACATAAAACACTTTACTTCCAGTTTAATTTGAATGTTTGAACAATAGCTGATACATCTACCACTGAGCAAGTTCATGTGCTTCTMTTCAGGATCTGAACAGCGGTCTTGTGGGGCCTCTGGTAATATGTAGACGTGGGACTTTGCATCACGGCGGTGGGCCCGACAGACACAGGAGAGACATGGATGAGGAGTTTGCTCTGCTCTTTATGATATTTGATGAAAATCAGTCCTGGTACATAGACTACAACATCAGACATTACCTTAACCTCGACCCTACCACTTTTCAAAGAGATGCAGACTTTATTGAGAGTAACAAGAAGCATGGTAAGAGAAGAAAGGGCGTGCATAGAAAGAGAAAAAAATATACATGTTTGGTTTTAGATTTACATCAATACAGTCTACAGTTTTTTCTGAAGTGTTCCTAAAAAAGAGAAATAAATACTTTGTCTTATATTTGTTAAAAGACTATTTTTAAAAGACTATATTTTATATGTATAAAGTAGAGACTAAATATTTAGATCACAGCAGAACCAAAGTTACAGAAAGTCATTCAATGCACATAGATTAATAGATTATGTCTCAATAATGTTTTGTGTGTTCTAATGCATGATTACATTAATTTTTTTGTGTGTCTGTTTATTACAGGAATAAATGGTAAGTTATATGGTAACCTTCATGGACTAGTGATGACGCAGGGCCAGAAAGTTGGCTGGTATCTGATGGGACTGGGCAACGAAGCAGACGTGCACACTGCTCACTTCCATGCTGAGACTTTTACTTACAAGGTTTGTTTGTCACTTTTGACCTAAAGACCCTCTCTGTGCTCACAAAGGAAGTTTTCTTAACTCAGGACATTTCCTCTTATTTGTTTCCTTTGTGGTTCTGAATGTGTTGTGTATGTGTGTCAGATGGATCGCAAGCATCGTGGCGACGTCTTTGATCTGTTCCCAGGGATTTTCCAGGAAGTTGAGATGGTTGTAGGAAACCCTGGAACATGGTTTCTTCATTGTCACCTCAATGACCACATCATGGCTGGCATGGAGACCACATATACCATCAAAGGTAGGTGTAAAATGTGTTTTGTGTGCATGTGTGAAAACGTCACATACTCTGTGTATTCATATTTGAGGTCCACTAAAATGCACTTTTCTAATATGTCACTCTTGTGTTTTTTCGGTTCCAGAGAAATCTTCAGAAGGTGCGTACAGTCTAACTTCTGACATTCTAACAGGTTTATTTAAAATGAGGGGGAAATGAAATTCAGACTTGGACTACAAGTAACTCTTTGTAGATTGAACACAATGTGTCTGTTTCAAAATTTAGCATTCKGCTGTTAATATGTTGGTGCAAATGTAGAGTGGTTATGGAAGAGTCATCCTGTAAACTTCTTTGAGTGTCCTAAAAGTGCTGTGTAAGTTTGATGTATTACAGTGGTTTGCAAAAGTATTCATACCCCTTGAACTTTTCCATATTTTGTCACATTACAACCACAAACATAAATATATTTCACTGGAATTTAATGTGAAAGACCAACACAAAGTGGTATACTTTGTGTTGGTCTTTCACATTAAATTCCAGTGAAATATATTTATGT
>NW_013952419.1:1206530-1214964 GCF_001266775.1 Austrofundulus limnaeus | reverse complement strand
ACATAAATATATTTCACTGGAATTTAATGTGAAAGACCAACACAAAGTATACCACTTTGTGTTGGTCTTTCACATTAAATTCCAGTGAAATATATTTATGTTTGTGGTTGTAATGTAACAAAATATGGAAAAGTTCAAGGGGTATGAATACTTTTGCAAACCACTGTATTTTCAGAGTGTAGGTGGAGTATAATGCAAAATCGGCCTTTTGGAGCTTTATATCATGTTTAATGTCATTCCCTCGTTAAACACATACCCAGAGTGTTGCTTTGACACATCCTTGAATCTCCTGGGGTAGCCATTAGGAACATAATATGATGCAAAGTCAAATTTATTTTTGAAAAGAAATAATATTCCCCCCTTTAAAAAATGCAATAGAAGCCTGACATACAACATAAAAATATTTCATTGGGACCAGCAATGTTTTTATTTGTTCTGATCAAAAGTCTTATGCAGTTCAGTTTACCTAACAGAGTACAACAGAGGTCAAAGATCAGGTGACAGACCTTCTCAGGACTGTTGAGCAAAGCGTGAGGAATGTTTTTGAAAACCTTATCTCAGTTAGTGCTGTCCAAAGGAACACATTATCGTTGAGTCAGTCATTCTGGTGACGCTGCTGGCAGATGTAAATTTGCATGTTTGCTGTTTTCACAGATGTTGACAGAATGGAAATATTTAGTCACATTTGTCAAATGTTTGAATTTATTTAATTTGAAACTGTAGAAGTGAGCAAAAAGTGTTCTGAAACTTCAMCTGTGACATCGTTTCTGACTCTTTCTTTCTTTCTTCTTTTTTAATAGTTTTTCCTGCTGCAGGATCAAGAAAGAAATTATCCTACGAGGCACTGATACTTGGGCTACTGGCAGCTAAAATGCACTAGTAGAAAAAGCTCTGAAAGTAGAATGTAATTGTGTTAAACCACATCAATGCACTACGACAAAAACCCAGGGACATGTTCCTCTTGATGCACATGGTTTTCTTTAGAATATCAAGTAACAAACCATCCAGTATAATAACATCAAGGTCTGGTTGTGCATAGTGATTGTTTTACCGGGGTAGTTCTTAAAAGAAAATGAACGCTTAATGTGATTTTAGTTCTTGCTGATTAAACTGTGTTAAAAAAATGATTTTATTTTTTGTAACATTTGTTTCAAGAAATTTGACATTTGTTATGAATGTGCAAAAAGAAGTATTTTTTACATGTCATGTGATATTTGTCCTCGGAGAGTTATTTTGCCACTGTGAAGTCAATTTTCTTTTATATACAAGTATCACTTAACACCACAAGGTGGCAACAATCCAGTAAGAAAACAAGTTGCCACATGGACAGGTCACTTATTTTCTTATTTATCACAACTATTAGTAAAGTAAGAAAGCACTGTTCTGTTGTTTTTAAGTTTCTATGAGGATCTATGAATCATCTTCATCTCCACATGGAGGCCAACAATATCTAAAGCTTTAAAAGAAGCAGATTTTATGGCATTATTTATAAAATGGACTCTGAATCCACTCATTGAGATGTATTCCTGTATTTTTGATCTATTACTTGAATAAAAGTATTGTTACTACACTGTAAAAGAATATGTGTTTTATTAAGTAAAATTCATGATGTTTTGTGCATTTTAAATATTGCAAATATACCAGTAAAATATGTTAGAAAACAATATAATAACTCATGCGTCAAAATTAAAAACGAGTATGATGCAGTTGTTTGAGTTTTAATACACTTTGAAATATTTTGAGTGTAATTTTTATTCTTTTTAATTTTGCAACAGTTGCCACCAAAACTGAGCTAAATCAAAAAACAGATGCAAATTACAGCTTGTCTGTATAACATTTTGAGTGCACATTGACTAAAATTTCATGCTAAATTAATGTAAATGAGGTGATGTATAAATGCTTATGAAAGAAAAGCTTAGAGAGGTATTAAAGTACTGCATTTCTTCTTTAGAAGAGAGATGAAATCCAGGTTGTGTACTTATTTCTTAGTAACTGAGCAGATAAATAAAGAGGATTTACATTTATTACAAAATAATATTTACAGACGCACAAGCTGGACTAAAATCTTGCATAATAAATACAGCAAAACAATGATGAAAACATGTTCAGCTAAACGAAGCAAACGGATCAATAAATTAATAAAAGTCAATAAAGCTTCTATCAGGTTTTCTGGAGGAGGTCGACGTGAGCAAATACCAATGACAAACAGAGACTGAGACGGCGGATTCAAAAGGTAACTGATTTTATTTACATAGGTGCTGGGGTCTGGGGACGGGACCTGAAACAGAGGTTTTGCAGAGGTGAGAAATGGGAAGATCTTCCAGTATTGGTTTTTAGCAGATAAGTATTTCAAGAGTTTTCTTACAGGCTGGAGAAGGAGATGAGACTTGGAGGAGTGGGTCCAAAAGGTGAAGTTCCACAGGRGAGTATTTACAGGTGAATACTTATTTACAGTGTTTCYTGGGAGGCAGCGCATGAGATCCTGGTGAGTTGGCTCGGGTTCCAAGGCAGGAGGTAAACGTGCTGGAGGTCGCTTCTGAAAACAGGTAAGTAACAGGTACACAGGTACACAGGTACACAGGTACGATTAATTCTCATAAAGACAACAGGTAGCAGACTGCGCTCATACCAAACAGAGGCGATGCTTCAGCAATGAGATGAACTCCAGCACTGCTTTAAAAAGCCTGGAGGTGATGAGCCAAACTCCACGCAGGTGTGGGTGATTAGTGCAGTGCCCAATCCGGGAGGCAGGGGGCGAAAACACCAAAATGCCTCAGCTTCTGTGTCAAARCCAAGGTCCATGGGCCAAATGTGGCCCTCCATGGCATTTTATGTGGCAACAGCTTCAAAGATGTACTAATGTCTTAAAATAAGCATGCTGTTTTAAAGCCAGTATTCATTTTTTCACTTCACTGCATTTTGTTTTGCTGACTACTTTTATTGCGGCCCAGTTAACCTGGGAAGTGGGAATTTTCCACTAACAATTTTAAATTGTAATGCCTCCCTCCGGTGGGAATTCCCTGTCAGAAAGTGGGAGAGTTCAGAATTCAAGGCGGCAGCTTCTCACCACAACTCACTTTTACTTTTAATAGTATTTTTGTATAATTTATTTCYCATCARACATGAGGACYAYTTAAGTTGCTGTTTCTATGCAGGAAATACCATGMAGAGCTCAGTTATTGCMTGTTAACGGTGCTCASCTGTATCAATGAGACAAGGTTAATTATAACTGGCCCTTTAAGGGCCACCATAATCCTCATGTGGCCCTCAGGGAAAATTAGTTTGACATCTCTGGCATAACGAAGAGAACAGARGTTCCATAAACAATAAAGGATTCCCTGAAAAACATGTCAAACGTGTGAGAAAGCAGTACTTTTCCCTGCTAATCTGAGGTTCTGACCTCAGGAACAACATAAAGTATTCATGTTGGTGTGAGCSCTGTCTGACTAATTGATCTGCACATCGATCACAAACGAACCAGAGTCCACTGCAAGTTAGGACAAACAGATGTGTTTCAACTGGAAAACAAGTTTTCTCCATCAGTTTGCTGATCTGATTGTTTTGAACACAAGTATTAGACTTTTACACCTTAATGCCTGCGGAAAGATCAGGAAAATAAACCAGAAGACTTTGGACCTAAGAGCTGTTTTGGCTGCACTGGGAGTTAAATAACACAGTCAGCAGTCAGACAAATGTGTTTGTGGGATAAAGGGATAATTCAGATTTTTTGATATGGGATTTATAGGATTATGAACTATTAATATCTTACCAGTCGTTGATAGTGCTTTGAACCACCTCAGTTCAACAAAAAGTATTTTAATTCTCGAGCTAAAGGTGAGCCAGAACAGATCAAACAACTCCAGACTCTAAAAATGCATAGTTTAATTTTTTTAAGCAGGAGTTATTGTAAGATGGCAGGCATCCACATTCTTGACCTCCCCTCAAACTAGCTGTTATTTCATTAGTATCTGGTTAGAATTAAACTTTGATTCAGCAAACAGGTCATTTAAAGAGCTACCTACAATGGGTAATATATTAATTCATGACCTTTCTACAAAATCACACTTCAAAAGTTCTAAATATCCATTACATAAGRTTGTGCAAGATGACAACTGCATCATGTTTTTAAGAAAAATGACTCGATGAAATTTTCTGAACTGAACTGAATTCTGTGAATTGAAGATGATCAAAGCAGTAAACAGCTCACAAACRGGGTCAGTTCTTCAATTTGTTCTCCTGCTCTATCAATACTGCTGATTGATCCGGAGAAGAGCTGATATCTGCAGAGGTGTTTTCAGTTTCGTTTTGGACACAAACAAGTCTACGCCACTCTCTSCTTATAAAGGAGAACATTTTTATCATCTTTAATACGAGTTAGATTAACACATGATAAAGTACACCTTTCTTTGGTCTGGTTTTCTTACAACTTCCTCAGAAAGTGAGCAGAGCAGAGATCACACAGGCAAAAGTCAATAGGGGGCGCCCTGGGCAGACCCTCAGAGTATATAAAAGAGGGTTTTTACAGGTAGCTGTTCACTGAGAGCCACAAGCTGGAGGCTGGAGTGTTGTCTCCTGGAGAGGTGAGAAAACATTTAGGACTGGTTTGGGTATGTTATACAATTGCAGTTTGCTTTAAAAGGAGAAGCAATGGTGACACATTTTCTTCTTGGATTAAACCAAATGACAAAGAATCAGGATTTCATTAGTGTTGTGTTCTGACTGAGACCTTGCCTGCTTGTACAGATGGAGCAAGCACAATGCTTGGCTTTGTCAGACAACTTGTTTGGGATGTGCCGTGGTAATTACAGGGAACTGTTTCGGTTGGATGGACTTGAGAGGACATTTAGGTGTTTGTGTAGGAAAAACAAAGAAAAGAAAAAAAAAACAAATCCCATTTTCTGTCTGGGTCCAGTTTGGGCTGGTTTGCTCAAGAGCAGGAGCTCTGAGGTGTCAGGGTGGATACTTGTTCAGTTCTTATTAAGGACAATGTGATGTACTGGCCATGTTCCAGCAGTGGAATGATGTAATAATCTTTGTACGGTATTTTTGTCAGAATCATTTAATTCATTGCTGATACTGTTTGTAACAAAAGAAAGGCTTTTTATTGAATCAAAAATGTGTTTGATTGATCACAACAAACTGCAGCTACGTTATTATTCAGACTTCACTTTAAACTATTAAAGCACCTTCACTTAGGGCAAACACTTTATCTTGTCATCTCATAAAAGCCAAGCCTTCCTGTCCATTTCTGATTTCAGATAGGCTAACTGTAAAACCTCCGCCCCCTCCCTCCTGTACTTCTCTTTTCACAGATAAGTGATCTGTCTCTTTTCTTGCCGAGCGTCGGTCAGGGAGGCTCTTCCAGCTTGCTCTGCTCTCCCAACTCCTCTCCTCTTCTCCTGCTCTTTGCTTCACCCTTTCTGTAACTTCACCCCTCCATCATGGCGCCAACCCTCGCCACGGCCTTCGCCAGGCGCTGGTGGATGGCAGTGACTGCCATCATCGAGAACCTGCTCTTCTCTGCTGTGCTGCTGGGATGGGGGTCTCTCCTCATCATGCTGAAGTCTGAGGGGTTCTACTCTTACCTGTGCACCGACGAAGGTGAGTCAAAACTGAACTGTGAGGCTTGGTTTGTTCTTTATGTTTTGTTCAGAAAAAAATAAAAGGCATGTCTTCATGAAACTGAGGTTTTAAGGTGTAGAGTCTGGTCTTTCAGAATAACTTTAAGGTGAAAGAGTTCTTTCACTGTGATTGCACTCTATTTGTTTAAGGAGATGTAAATCAACACTACTGTCTTCCTGTCTCCTTTTAAAAGTAAAGTGTTTTTTTTTTCTGTGAAGAAGTCAAAGCCTCTTTGGGGCGACTCCAGAGATAAACCTGATCGGTTCAATGCAAATTAATAATAGCTAGGCAAAGACATCCAGAGTTAAAAAAATAAAAGCATCGTGTAGCTCAGAACAGGTCGTCCCATTCAACACCACTTTGTTTACAGTGTCTTAAAACAATGAAGAGAATTTACTGAAAGAGACCTGATAAAGCAGTGATTTAAATATGACTTTTAGATTTCTCTCTCCTAAATGATCTTCTCCCAAACATTTGTTTTTTTTTTCTCATTATTTGAATTCTCAAACACTAAAGAGTGCCTCTTTGATGGGATTAAATCCTGACATGACCAACGCCYGATTATTGTCTGGGTTACCGCTTTCAGCTTTAATTTTCACCCGCTGCCAAAAGACAAAGTTAGACAATGTTTTTGTCTTTACATGTTTGTGTGTTTGTTACCAAAATAAATCATGAACCACTGAAAAAATATTGATAAAATTTGCAGAAAGAACCCCCTTGTTGCACATCTCCTTTTGAATGACTGAATTTAAGAAAACTACCACAAATTAAACTTACAAAAAAACGACTTTAACTCAGTCAACTTTGCAGACAAACAGGTAAAATTAGCTGAGGTAGTAGCCGAGTCTAATTAACAACACATAAGTGTGACATCATCACCATGCGTTATTGTGTGAGATCATGAATGTTATTTTCAAGGGGGTATACCAAAATTGTCTCTGTAGGTTTTCAACATAAAACGATCTTAATCTAAAATTTATCTCCAAAAAAAAAATAGTGGGTGAGATGCGTTTCTACTTCAAACCCACATAAAAAACATAATAATAATAAAATTAAAAAAATCCATGCAATGCACTGAAAATAAATCAGCTGTTATGTTATTATAATTCCATCACTAAAGCAACAGCTGAACATTCAACAACGCACATGGTTTCCTGGAAACTAAGAAGTGCCGAGTAATTTTTTTTTTCAAAATCTGATGACGTAAAATTTTTTTAAAAATGATCAGCTCAGCTCTTTTTCAGCTTGTGACATTTGCGTGAGGAACAGAAAGATCCACATCAGCATTTTATTGCTGGTATTATTGAAGTTCAAAGTTTACAGATAATGGTCTGGGGAGGGAGGACTGATAGTAAAGTGATGAGCTGCAGAATTTAGATCACCTGAGCAGACAGTGAGTAAAAAAAAAAGGTAGATAGAACATTAGKAGTGTGGAGCAGATTAGGTGGTTTTCTGCGTAAACAGGGTTACCACGAGTCATGTGGGAGGAAGCTGTGGTCTWGTGTGAGTTTCTAGCTTTGGGTGGCTGATCCACAGCAACATAACAACCACTTGAGACACAATGAGTGGTTTACCTCTTTACACGAGCTGGATTTTATGACTTTGTTTTTCAGGGTTTTTTTTTTTTTTTTTGCAAATTTATTTACAGATTACACAGAAAGCTACAGCATAATTTGTACAAGAAAAAACTGTAGTTGCTGCTCTTTATCCTCCATCACTCAGACTTTTCTTGCACTTTTGGACTTCTCCACACTATAACCCAGCAGGTTCTGATAACGCTAATTACGCTATTAACTAATCCAGTTCTTATCCCGGACATTTAAGTGTTAATAAAATCTAAACAAGTTTTCAGTGTCTGAGTGGGAATTGAACTTGTTTGCTCGCTTACTTTTTTGCTTCCTGTCGCTGCAGATTWTATGCTGACATGTTTACATTCCTAGGCGGCGGTTTACCAAACACTTACCTCTGTGTAGTCATGGCTCATGTGACCATTGTGACCACTGTGTYCTGGTCTGTCACAATCTGGTAAATTTAAAAGAAGCGCAACATCCAAATTTCAGCTCACATCTCAATGCTAAATGCTTGTCAGTTTTGCTCTGTTTTTCATGCCAGTTTAACACTAAAACATTTTCATAATGAGAAACGAAAAAGTTGTATCCATTTTGGCCAAAAGCTAAAGGGGACATGTCATGCAAAATCCACTTTTTTTTTGCCAGTAAATGTATTTTGTTGTGTACTTGGAGTCTCTCGGAGTGCAGTTGTGACATACTTTAAATTATTATGTCAAATTATTTGCAAGAGAATGGAAATGATCTGGACTTACCAACTACAGTTTATTGTCTTCATTCTCCTCTGGCTCTGGGTCAGACTCTGGCTCCAACATGCACTGTAAAAAACTGTTGGATTTACTAACCATGTTATGTTACCTGGTTCCACTTAACTGAGTGGAGTAAATTCATAGCAATACACCAGTTTTTTTAACCAAAGAGCATGAGTATGTAACACATTCTCACTCCCGACTCGTCAACATATTGACGTTTTTCCAAGGTTCCCTCCACGTCTTATTTTGACACGTCGGGTAACCCCCTTGTGTCAGTCCTTGCCGCCGGGTTGCGCCACCAGGGGTCTTTGGGTCAGGGGTCTGAGGTTAATATGAGGGATCAGGATTAATGGTTAATTTTAGATACTGGGGTCAGGGATAGGAAGTCTACAGCGAATATAAGGTAATTTTAGGCTTTGGAACACATAGTTGACGTGAATTTCCTACATTTTCTAAAAATGGTTAATTTTAGATACTGGGGTCAGGGATAGG
>NW_013952419.1:1204618-1206416 GCF_001266775.1 Austrofundulus limnaeus | reverse complement strand
CGTCAAAATCGGACGCAGACGGAACCTTGGAAAAGCATCAATATGTGACGACTTGGGAGTGAGAATAGGTAGGAGTATGTTGCTTTGAATTTACTCAACTCAGTTAAGTGGAACCAGGTAACATAACATGGTTAAGTAAATCCAACATTTCATTTTTTACAGTGTGCAAGGCTGGATGGATAAGTCTTCTGTTGTTGACATKTTGYATTTATTTGTAAARAAACTGTTTCTTTGCAGCTATACAGTCATAAACCCCTCTATCAAACTAGAATGGACCACTCTAGAAGCTGGAGGGGTGCGGGGTGTGAAGCACCTCATTTGGGTTTAAAAAGACAGCCTCAAAACGAGTTGATCTGAGACAGAAAAGGGATGAAAGAGGGGCTTGTGGAGGACAATAAAGAGGAATTCAGACCAAAGAATTTTAGTTCCACTTTATATAGACACCAACTGAATTAAATGTGAACAAAAAGGATTTAAAAGCTTMATATGTCTCCTTTAAAAAATGTGCCTATAAGGGCTCCTGATGCTATCATGACAATCTGTCTTTAGAATGAGTCTCAACTCCTACCATGTCATGTTTTTGCTCGATAGCTGTTAAAAAGTGAATCAACCTCATCTTTTCTCTCCACTGTCCTTGCATTTTTCAGGCAACAGCTCCAGCTACAATCTGTCCCAACCTCTGTCCACGCAGGCGTCCGATGAGTACTCCGACATCTTCGAGGACAGGGAGGCCAACGTGGAATTGGGAGATGGGGTCGAGATGAGGCCCTTGGTCCCCGAGGGGCCCCTGAGGATGAACGGCTGGCTGATCTGCAAAGAACAGGACGAGATGCTGAACCTGGCGTTCACAGTGGGCTCCTTCCTGCTCTCTGCCATCACACTGCCGCTGGGGATCGTCATGGATAAATATGGGCCTCGCAAGCTTCGACTGCTGGGCAGGTGAGCGCGGAGAGGATGAAAATAGTCCCGTTTATACTTAGTTTTCAAAGAGCAAGCAGATATATTTGATGTTTGTTTATGTTTTCAGCACATGCTTTGGATTTTCCTGCCTGCTCATTGCTTACGGAGCCTACAAACCAAATGGTAAATCTCACAGATCCACAGCTCGTTTATTGAAAATGGTGGTTGTTGGCAGCTAACATCTGTCTCCTTTGCAGAACTATCAGTTCTCATCTTCATCGCCCTGACTTTCAATGGCTTCGGGGGCATGTGCATGACCTTCACCTCGCTCACAGTAAGTAGCTGCACCACCTGTATGTATGAGGCTTTTTAATCTCCCCGCTGCAAGGCGTTTGCACCTGCCGCCTGATGTTTGTCCAGATGTATATTCCATATGTTCACAGCACCTCACAGTCTCTGTGTTACTGGTTTGTTGTGATATTTCACTGGCTCCCTGCCTGCTCACTCTCTTTCACCGCTCTTTGTCTGGCATTCCTCTTCATGTTTCTTTTTTTTCATCCTTTCATTGTGTTTTTAAACACTGAACTCAGTGTTCTCAGTTTCACCCTCAGATGACAGGAAGGTTACTGATTAAAGACAGAATGAAAGCAAAAACTAGAAAAGCTTTTTAGCATTTTTTACTTCATCTGTTATGTGTTTTATATAGCATCACGAGAGCCAAACCCCTGCTGCAGTAAATTTGCTCAAAAATCCAAATTAACTTATTTTTTTATTTACTCTTTAAAATAAATTTCAACAGAAGAATTATTTTTTTCTGAGTTAAGTGAAAATTTGAACCCAATATCTATTGAATTATAGGAGAATAGTTCAGCTACTTACAACCAGAGGTGTATAGTAA
>NW_013952419.1:1189139-1204247 GCF_001266775.1 Austrofundulus limnaeus | reverse complement strand
TTATTTTTGTTTCTGTTCAAACTAAATATATTTTTTATCAGAACTAGTATTTGCTAGTCCTAACTGTCAAAATGATTGCTGCAAAAAATAGCCTGAACTTATGAACCCCTAAAGTTTGATTTTTACTAGTGTGCAACGCCTTCACTAGTCTAAAACAAAGTTCTGCTAAATTATTTCTCAAACCTGAACATTATAACAGCCTTAATTTGCAGAAATTATTTTGCAAATTATAATTTATTTGCTAATTCGTTTATGGAATTCTGAGCTGGATTAAAATTGACATCAAACTTGATAATTCTGGATTAGTCAGAGCACCATGAATGTTCTGAGTTGAAGCTGAGTCAGCACTGACTCATGCACATGTATAACAACATTTACTGGTTTCAGCTGCTCTGAAATCCTACTTTATTTCATTTGACTTAGTTTAGCAGCTTTTAAGGGAGCAAAGTCTGCACTTCTCCCAAAACACTTCGGCAAAGACAACTTCTTCAAAAACAAGACAACAACACAGATTCCTTTCATTATTTCCAGGGATCACAGGGTCACTGCTGTGCCATTCATTTGCATTTTGTTCCAGCTATTCTTCATCGCCCAGTTGGTTCCCCTTTTACCATTAGCGCATATATGGTCTCTCTCTGAAGCCCAGAGCTCTACCATGGTGATGTTGTTTATTACAAGAGGCTCTTCTCCACTAAATCTTTCCTCCTATACCACCACAGGCTACAGTTTCACCTCCAATGTAGTGTTTGTCTCACCCCATTAAATGTCTCATTAATTGCAGCCTTTTCTGTYGCCTCCATGAAACCATGTTTACCCCTGGGTTCACTTCACCTCCTCGACAACCACTTTCAAGAAATCCTTACTGTTGGTTTAATCATTAAATCCAAGCCCTGATCCTTGACTAGTGGACCCAACTTGTCCTCAGACCTTCAGGAGCTGTTTGAAGTATGATGCCTGTTGGGTAACAATCAGGTGCCGCCAGCGTTTGCAGGAAACTGGCTGTAAATGTCTTTTCAGTTTACAGCTAGCTTAGCTTGGCTCCTCCCGACTTCTTCAAAAAAATACATTTTCTTTTGTCGGCTGTGTGTTGTCAAGTCTTTTTCTTTAAAACAAAAAATTAACTAGAGAATTTGCAATTCCTGCAAAAATACATTATGAGTACTGAATGCTTGAAGATTTGTGCTGAATAGCTAAAAAAAAAGCTGAAACTGTTTTTAAAAGTAGCTTAAATTTGAACAAGGATTATAGCAAAAAGGTGAATTTAGCTGAAAAAAAAGCTCAAATTAGCCAAAAGGTATCTAAAAACATCTTAAATTAGCAGAAAGCAGCTAAACAAAACATAAAAAGCAGGACCAATTCATGACTATTTTCAAGGGTTTTAAGAATGCTAAAAGCAGCTTCATTCATTTTCAATGAGACAAAGGTGGCCAAAATGCTAAATATCTTAAAAAAGTATAATTGCTGAAGTATCAAAAGTCATAGCCGGAAAGTCCTGAAGGAGCTGAACATTTTGCCATAAATTGTTCAAATAGCACAAATACCTTGGAACAAGATTCATGCCCATAAGATATACGAAGGAAAAATGTGTCTCAGTAGTGTGAATGCTTGATAAGCATCTTCCTCAAAGCGTTCTCATTTCTTCAACCCASTCACCCCCTCTGACTGCTTCAGCTGTGTTGTATGTGGAGCAGCTGTGTGTTGTGATACTGTTTTGTGTTGTTTCCTGTTTCCTCCGATGGAGAGTCATCTTTGCTTAGTAATTGGTTCCCACTGTGCACTCTGACCCCAGTGTCAGAGGGCATCATCTTCACAGTGCCCTCATTCTCTTCTTCATTTCTAAAAAAAAATGCAGCAGGGTGCATATTATATAATCTTAGACTTTGCATATACCAGTTACTATTTAGCTTTTAACTTTGAGCAAAGAAGAGTAGTATGTAACAAATTATAACCRCCTTTTTTTTACTCTCTTATTTCCTCTCACTGTCTAGCTCCCTAACATGTTTGGAGACCTCCGTTCGACCTTCATTGCCCTAATGATRGGCTCGTATGCCTCCTCTGCTGTCACTTTTCCTGGCGTAAAGGTAAAAACATGCCCTCATTTTCAAACTTTTGTCATGCTTAAAAAACATTAAATCTGTACAGTATGTGTGACCAACCTGGTCAGCAGCATGAGGAAGAGGTACCAGGTGTGGTTGCTATATGGTTCATCCAGGTGCTCCTGAAGCTACTGTTTGTTTTATATATATATAAATATAAAACTTGTGAAAAAGACAGAAATTTCTGATTTCTGATGCACTATATTTCCTGTCTCTGTCTYATTTTGCATTTATCTGTGTTATCTTGTGCACAGGTCATCTATGATTTGAACATATCTTTTATTACCATACTGGTGGTGTGGGCTGCCTGTGCTGGACTGGTCTTCTTGAACTGCTTCTTCAATTGGCCACTGGAACCGTTCCCAGGACCAGAAGACATGGACTACACGTTAGTAACCCACYTACAGATGGCTGCACAGAACCACACACCCACACTCCTGCTTATATGATARYTTTTAGAAACATTGAACTACTAATGAAATACCAAGGGAAATTTGACCAAAGGARGAATAATAAATTTTTGTCTCCTCAACCCTTTCAGTGTAAAGATCAAGTTTAGCTGGCTGGGCTTCGACCATAAAATCACAGGGAAGCAGTTCTACAGACAGGTGACCACAGTGGGCCGGCGTCTGAGCGTGAGCAACAACGTGAAGCAGAAGGAGGTGGTGGGCAAGGATGGACATAATCTCTGCCTCTCCACCACGGACCTGGAAATGGATTGCAAGCCACAGGAAGAATGTAAGAATCCAACATGATTAACAATATTCAAACCAAAAGATTTTAATACAGAAAATCTATATAACTCAATTTAAACTGATGATGGAGGATATGAAAGCACCTCTGGGTCCTTGTAGCCTCACATATAAGTGCTGTTTCACCAGGAGGACTCTTACTTCAAGGAAAAAAGGAAGTATGCACATGTAAAAATAAATATGGCAAAAAGATTTAGGAGTTAAAATTGTACATACAGTATCAACACAAGTTTACACGTTTTTGGCTCAAAACAAAAAGCCTAACGTGTAARTGTAAATGAAACATTATTTTTTGCACTCCTCAACTAAATGATCTTCCAAAATTCATTCAAAATTTTCACACTTGTAAATCTTTACTGTACCTTCTAACCTCCTCTTCTGGTTCTCCTTTTTGACTTCTTTTTGCAAATTTCCTATTTCATCGGCTTCTATTTTGTTGATTTGAATCTTTTCTGCTTTTCTTTACTAATTAAAAATATTTGTACTTTTGTTCAGCTTCTTTCAGCTGCTGTCTGATTTTAGCAACTTCAGCTAAATTCACCTTTTTTTTTGATAATTTTAGCTTAATCCAGCAACTGTACTCTTTCTGTTTCTTTGTACTAACTTCAGCTATTACTTTCTTGGCCATTTTACACTAGCTATTTAGTTATTTTTTAAAAAAAAATGCAAGTTTTTGTATTTTTTCTTCTTGTTTTTGCTCAGTTGGAAGATTTAAGTTTTTTTTTTTGCTTGTTTTAGCTACTGTTTTGCCTTTTCCAAGTAAATTTTTTACCTTTTTTTTCTTTCTTTTTACTGATTTTTCACTTTTGATGTCCTGCTTTCAGCAAAAGTCATTTGTTCAAATTGAAATTGAACAGTCTTGCTATTAAACATTTTCAGCTTGATTTCAGCAAAAAATCGTTCAGCATAAAGCACCGACACTGCATTTTTGAGGAAAATCAGTTTCTCTAGTTTATTCAACTTGTTTTTCTCCTGTTCTTCCACCACAGCCGAGTCCTTTCTGAAGAGCATCATGAGCCCGATCTTCCTGCTGAGCGCTCTGACCATGTGCATCACTCAGCTTCGTCTCCTCTTCTACATGGGGGCCATGAACAGCGTTCTGGAGTCTCTCTGTGGTGGGGACCTCAATACAGGTTGGTTGGTTTGCTTTTACTTTGAAAAGCATTGCTAAAGCTCTTTCAAAAAATGATGAATTAAAAGCAGTGGGACTTACATGATTTAATTCAATTTCCAGCTGAAAAGATAAAAGTTGGTAAGATGAAAAGTTTGACCTGTAGATTTTTTTTAGTAGCCAGCCACAAGCAGAAATCCATCTCTAGTTTTGGTTATTACAGTGCTAGATTCACTTTCTGCCATTTTTTTTAAATGCATCTAGATTTTTTTTTACTCCCTTAGTTGACTTACTAACTCAGCCCCTGTTATTCCGCTTTAATCTGCAGCCAGCAGGTAACATTAGTTTATTTATTAACTCATGCTGCCTCTCAGAATCAACAGAACAAACATCATACGAGCCGTTTCACACGACACACTTTTCATGTATCATTGCTCTCTGAGCCATAAACTCCCCTCCTAATGGTCTCATATTGACTCTTGTTGCTCTCAATATGGCTCTAATGCTCTGAACTAATTTGTACTGACAAACTAACCTGCTCGGAAACCACTGAAAACAAAATATATTGTACACAAAAAGTATTTCATTGTATTCCCTYCTTCCTAATAAACTAATTGTTCTTATTCTGCTCTTCAGTTAGTTTGTACTCCTCCATTTTTGGCGTGCTGCAGCTGCTCTGCCTGATGACCACCCCTGTGATCGGTCAAATCATGGACTGGAAACTGAAGGACTGCGATGACGGCGAAGACGACAAGGAGCCCTTTGGCAAGTGAGTCAAGCCTGAGTAGTTCATCGCAAAGAAGAATAACATGCTCTGTCTTGACCCTTCGTTTTAAACATTTTTTTTAAATCACTCAGTAACAAGACCAAGTTAAAGACTCTTGGTCTTTATTACTCATCCATATGTCGACTGTTGTTTTTTACAGGAGACTTAAGCTCCGTACAACTAGAAATTGTTACTTTTTGAAGAACATTGTTTATGAAATGTTGCAATAAAAGTGCCTAAGCTGACATATTTCTGGGCTTTTTCCGTTTCCCATCAAGGGGTGAAACAAAGCGCAGAAATAGGCCAGCTTAAGCACTTTTATTGCAACATTTCATAAACAATGTATTTTGAAARGTTGCAATAAAAGTGCTTAAGCTGACATATTTCTGGTCTTTTCCCGTTTCCCATCAAGGGGTGAAACAAAGCGCAGAGACAGAAAGACCCAGAAAGTGACCAACGCCCTGCGAGCATTCGTCCTCACAAACCTGCTTTTGGTGGGATTTGGAATCACCTGCTTGATACCCAATCTCCCATTACAGGTGAGCAGAAAACCTGGTGTTGACCGTGTTCACTCAGTGTTGTTTTAGTMAATGGTAAATGTACAGAGCTGTTTATGTATGAAGGTTTTACAATGAAATGTTGCCTGTCAATGTCTGTTTTAACTTGGTCCTCACTGGTGACCTTTCCTTGGTTAACTTTGTAACCTGACTTTGCTCACTTGGATTATTTGAAGTTGAGTTCTGAAAAAGGGGTGTGAGCAATTAATATCTTAKCTGTTGTAGATCAACCTTGGGATAAGTTTAGTGAAATATAGAAGAGTTCTGACCGTAKTGATGAGCTAATAGTTTGTAAGGTCAAGATCAAAGTGGTTTTCTACCATCCTAAAGCAACTCCATTCACAATAAAGCCATCAAACTGAATAAGCTTTACACGACTAACAGTTTCACATTACAAAGCTTCTTCTTTGATTGTGTTTTGCAAGTTTAACTGCAAATCCACAGAACCTCATATTAAAAGACCCGAATGGTCCCTTTAAGACTGATTAATATCCAGCCTGCTTTCTTCTCTCTTCATATTACCTCAGATTTTGTCTTTCATCTTACACACTGTGGTGAGAGGATTTATCCACTCTGCTGTTGGGGGTCTTTARGCTGCTGTGTAAGTTTTTATTCTCCTGATGCCTTTTGTTAAAAAACATTCAGATTCTTTCTGTATTTATGTCCAGTCCATGATCTTTACAGCCCGTTGACATCCTAGATGAGAAGGCACTTTTCAAAGTTTCACATAACTGATCTCCTCTTCCTCTTTAGATATCCATCCTCACAGTTTGGAAGTTTAACTGGGATGCAGTCTCTGGCCAGTGCAGTTTTTGCTCTCCTGCAACAACCCCTGTTTTTGGCTATGATGGGACCTCTTGGTGGAGATCCATTCTGGGTAAGAACAGAAAAACACGCAAACTTGAACAGTGAAACCCTTGGGCTTGTCTAATGCTGATGTCATCCTCCAGGTCAACATCGGACTCCTCGTTCTCAGCATGCTGGGCTTCTTGCTGCCTCTCTACTTAATCTGCTTTCGACGGACTCTTCATCAACAGCAACTGCAGAAAGCTGAAAATGCTAAAATCTACATCAAAATCAACGGCTCAGATGTCCCAGAAGCCTTCGTTTAGAGGATGARGGAGACAGAGGAAGATGCTAAGAAAACACGGGGCAAGTCAACATATAAGCCTCAGAGAATTTGTTATAAAAGGCCCACCTAAAAGTTGAAATTCCAAAATAAAATWAAAAAAAAACTACAGGGAACMCTGTCATGACAAATCGCCCCATGAATGGCTGGGGGAGGAGAAACCTAAGMGGAGTAAAGAGCAAGAGAGGAAAAACTGTGAAAGGAAAGAGGCGTCAGCCATCCGTATTCCCCCAAATCCTCGGGACTCTTTTATTTCTTCCCTTCTTTTTGAAACCAGCGCAGCTCCTTTCCAYCGTTTAGACTGATTCAGTTTTCTCCACATGCAGCAGAAAAAGGTTGCACCATTAAAGATGATTAAAGCATCACTTTCACAACAAGCCTTAGCATGTGATGCTAATACTTCAAGTTTGGTTTTGTTCTGTGTGGTAAAAAAACATGTCTGCACATCATCTTCATCTCTTTGCACAGTGAAACCTTCCAGTCTGTGAACTGGATTTCATTGAAAGATGACAGAGTATATTTAGGAGTGGAAACTTGGACCAACAGAATATTCAGTCACGATTGTGGAGCTAGATTTGTTGCAAGGCTAACATCTGACACTGTAGATTACAACATCCTATTAAACTGGATGGTTGTTAGTATTTTTTTCTAAAAAATAACTTAATGTGTGTTTAGAGTATTTATTTTATTTTATTCTTTGGACTTTTCTGTTATATACTTAACAAAGTGCCTTTAGAATGTTTGTTCAGAACTAACCATTCTAACATCAGTGAAACCATAGTCTACCCGTTGTAATACATGCGGTACTCAATAATTTATTTTTGTTTTATCTATAATTATCATCATTCAGATGCCTTAGCTTGAGTGAGTGTCCTCCAGTTTGAGAAACCATGAAGAGATAAAACAGCACTTTTACAGCCTTTTCCATGCAGTCTACTGCACATTCTCTTACAGCAGACTAAAAAAAATCTTTGCCTTTAAACTTCAGAAAAGGGTTCATTTTAATTCACACTTCATAAAGTTCTTGGTGTCTTTATAGTGTGCAGCAAACGTTTTGTCCTGTCCTGTTTTGTGTGGTTAAAACCCTTCTACTGCCTCTACAGATAAAGATGAGTGGGTTTTTTTAAGCAGGTAACTGGAAGAGTTTGTGAGATAAATAAAAGTTTGGGTTTTTTCACTGCTCATTGTTGTCATCATCTGTTATATATATACACACACAAACACACACACATACATACATGTATGTATGTACTGTATATACAGCAAAATTGGTGCWTTACCGCCACGGACTGGTAGCAGTGTGCCTTGAGGACCAGGGTTGAAAAACACTGAGGCTGAGTAACAAAGTAACTTTTTTTTACTTAAGTAAGAAATTTTGGTTATCTGTAATCCATCCATTATCTTTGCTTCTTCCTTTCCATGTCGTGGTGGTCACTGGTGTCCATATTCAGCAGTCACTGTGCAAGGAGCAGGGTACATCTTGGAAAGTCCATCTGTGCTCATCTGCTGTGCTCTTCAGCATGTCTTTAAGTACTACAGAAGCCTGCCAATCACTCGTTCATTTAAATCAGGTGTGCCAAAGCAGGGAAACAACTAAAACATGCAGGGTAGTGGGTCACGAGGACCGGAAGTGAGAATCACTGAGTTAACCTAACATTCATGTTTTTTGGTCTAGTGGGAGGAAACTGATGCATGCACAGAGAGAGCATGCAAATTATACACGGGATTTGATCTGGCAACCTTCTTGCTGAGAGGCAACAGCCTACCCAATGGAGGCCGCAGCCCCCTGGGTGGCCGCCAGGGGGCCTCAGAAAGCTGAATGGTTTTCTATTTCTTGGATCTGTCTGTTGAACCTGGACATGTTTGATATCAAAAGAAACCRAAGAATCCTGACCAAAAGCTCAAGGAAACTATTTTTACATTCACCAAACACAGTTCAAACATCAAGCAGTTGAATCGGAAAGTAAACAAACTGTACAAAATGTCATCATTGCAAATCTGTAAATACATTCAAGCAAATCTGTAAAGGAAACATTTTTACATTATTTTTTATAAAGCAAGTCAAAATAGACTATAAAGTGTGTTGAAAGTTTTTTTCTTGGTTTTGAGAGAATATGGTCCAAATGAAGTCTAATATAATTTCTATTTATTTTTTATATACTGTATGGTGACAAAATAAATGTTTTGATAATTTTTCAAAAGAACAAACATTCAATAAGAAGTCTTTTCAGGCAAGTAAGAAAAAAAAATAACTTTTGAAATAAAAACTTAAGAATTCTTAACATTTATTAAAGGAACATGGTCTGTACTGTGCAGAATGACAAAACACAAAATTATTTCTTTACTAAAACCTCTGTAACTTTGCTCCAGTCTATTTTTGAATCTTTGCACAGGTAATGTCCACAAGTGGATTTATGGTTTCCAAGAGTTTTTAGCCTTCATCATTTTAGTTTTAAATGAGTTATATACTGTCTAATGGAAAAAATATTCAGGTGAGAGTGAAAAAAATCCATCCCCAATATCTCTAAAACCACAGTGACGGTTTTAATACTTACACTTCTGATGAAATCTTCCAAATATTTAGCTTTATTTGAATACCAAGATTTGTAAGTAGAGTTTGTAAACTCTGAGATACACTCAGTTACATTTTGGCATGGTATTTTGAGCAAAAACAACAAGAAAACCTCTTGGGGCTTAAGAAGTTAAAATAAAAATGTTAAATATTAACAAAAAATTCAGTCTGTTTTTCAATTACTATTTTAAGTGTAATTTATAACAATGTATTGAACGGTTGTTTCCCATGCTCATTTTTCTGATCTGTCAAATTTTAGATTTGAAAATAAAGGACATTTTAAAGTTCCCACTGTGATCCACAGCCCAACCTGGCTCCAGTATGCCTTACATTTTAAGACAGGTGTACAAGAAATGTAAAATAGCCACATGTGAACCACTTATAAATTCAATTAGATCAAAATCGGTTAGATATAACTGTGCTGACACTGAAATGCTGTGGACGTTCTTATTATAGAGCCTAAACGGAAACAGAAAAGGGAATTAATGCACATTTATTTATTAAGTTTATTATTTATAAACTGATTTACATGATGTCTTTATTTTTGGCAAGAATGTCTTTGATTTTGCTACAACCATCCATCTCTATTTTGTTGTTGATCCAGGTTTGTTCGCGCTCTCAGCACTAAACTGGTCAGAAGTGACACTCAGGTGACGACAGGTGGCAGTTCTCCTGAGGTTAGTGAAATAATTTGTTCAGTCTGAAGCTAGCAAGTTTGTGACAAATAAAAGGCCAAAAGAACCGAGCAGCAGCCCTGCTATGGAGAACACTGCTGTAAAACTCCTGGCCAAGTAAAATCAGGAAGTTTGAGGCAGCATGCATTAAGTATAGCTTTACAGCTATTCAATCCTGAATGAAATTGTGAATAAAATTTCTGAAAAGTTGACATTTCTTTACATATATTGATGTAGGCTATTTTATTGTCAACTCGCAAGGGGGTGCCCGGCAAGACGCTAAAGTTGTTTGGGGGGCCTTGGCATGGAAAAGTTTGGGAACCCCTGGCCTAACCAACAGAGCCACAGTGAAAATAGGAGTATAGGAGTGCACAGCATGTGTGTGTGAGTAGAAAAATGTGTACAATAAAACTGAGCGTATTTTTAATGTTTGAATAATTCAGCAGGCAACCAGCAGAGGGCAGTAAGTCAAACCTAGATACATGTAATACATTGCAGTCTTCAGGTCTGTATAAATTGTGGTACAGGAAACACCTGATAGATGTATGAAGACAGTAAACTACAAGTGCAAAAAACACAATGTAATTATATGCAAAAAAAAAATCCCCTGCAACAATGTTTAAACCGTTGCTTTGTGTGCTGCTGCAGGACATTTTCTGATTCCTAAGCCAGAAATCTTGTTCAGAGGCAAACATTTTCTGGTTATGTTTTCAACAGCTGATCCTGTTCCACTCACATCTTTCCAGGACTGTCAGTGTTATGCTCTCTGCCACTTTACACCATGTTCCAGCACATTATTATCACTTACACAGCTCATCACCTGAGACAAAACGTGAGAAACATTCTTCACATCAGGAAAGAGCTCCTGAAAGCTCAGCTGAATCTGCTGCAGCTGAAAACACGGCCTTGAAAACTCACTCAGTGAACCGTGTTAAACAGACGTGTACAATTTTTGACACTAGAAAGTCACAAAGCAGAGTTTGTCTTCTGTAGTGTTTTATATTTTAACATGTTCTTCTGTTGCACATGCTCCCACTCTTCACAGCCAAACCATCACATGCTCGGTTCGTTTTACATTCTGTAGGATAAATTGGAATCTTGGGATTTACTTCACGTGGTTGTTATTTAACACTTCTCACATTTTCTTTTTTTTCTGCAAACCAATCTCAACTGGTGCATGAAAACCACTCTCCCACAGTAGTAGCTTGCGAAGACTGTTTATGAAAGGTGCAAATACAACTCATACTGACATGTTCACTCATAACTTTGATAGCATATGAGAAACCTACAAATCAAAGAAACCCAGCACTTTTTATCGAATCTTTTTACTGGTTCCATTTCCTAAATGGCATTTTTCTGCTCTATCCGATAAAACAAATGAGACTAAWGGGGATAAATTAAACAGGATTGGTACAAGTCTGGTCCAACGAGGCTCTTGAAGTAACCACAGTGGCGCCGAGGCATGTAAAAAATAAAGAAAATGACAACAGCTGAGCCATAAAATGAACAATGAAAACACAGAGCACTGAATAACTGAGGAAGTTGAAACTAAGTTCATCAACAATAGCAGTGAAGGTAGCAAAATGCTAACAAAAGTAGCTAAAAGTAGCAAAAGACCAGTAAAAAGTAGCTAAATTCTAGCAGTACGTCAAAAAACAGAAAAAATAATTATATTACAGAGTGAAGTTGAAAATTATAAAACATAATGATTGTAAAACAAAGTAAAAAAAATAGCAAAAAGCCTAATTTCTGCTACCTTTAGCTTTAAATACAATCCTGTTTTTATTTGAAAAGATAAATTTGAAGTTACAACAGGATTATTTGGGCCTCAGGAGTCCAATGAGGTCCAGGATGTGAGTGCTGGCAGGTGGATACAGATGTGCTATAAATACAGCTGCGTTTCACTCTTACATAATTCTAGACTCACAGGGACTCACTTCCCATGATCTGCAGGACGTGGGCCCAGATTAGGGACGTGTATAAAGGACCATCCTGTAAATCCCTGAGTGTGTGCACGTGCATGCACAAAAACTAAGGTACAGTCAGACGACCTCCAGGGGTCCTTGAGAGAATTACAAATCAGCTTTTAATCCATAATTTATCAGGATGGCAGATAAAGCTACACCCAAATTATTGTAAGCCCATAAAGCAGGATCCAGGCCAAATAAAGTGCCTGTTGGGAGGCAGAATAATGTCAGACATGAAGCTGCAGCAGAGGGAGCGGAGGAAGATAATCACATCAGATGCGAGGACTTTTTTTTTTAAAGGGCTTAAAGAGCTGGGCGATCTGTGCCAGCGGTGGTCCCCTCATCCACTGATGGTGAACCACGCTTTTACGTCACTGGCGTCATGATGACGCAGGTGTGCTGCGCACTCTGCAAATAAAGGATTCAGGGATGCTTATTTAACCCCAGGAAGGTTTTCTTTTGTCCATAAGAATTCTTATAAAAATGAAATAAAAATAAAAACTTTACTTGTATTTATTATTATTATTATTATTATTATTATTATTATTATTATTTGTCTTCTTAATCATAATGATCCTGCATGCTCCACCTGCCAACTTGGTGAGCTTTGTGAACAACTCTGCCAATCTATTAAAGCAGTAGGATTTAAAAACTGAAAACTGTCAAAAAGACTCAGAGGAAGAGAATCTGCAGTTTAAGTGTACTTAGTCAAGTAGTGGCCCACGGCCTCAGCGAGGACACAGCTTGCAATCAGGGTCCGCATCTCCTGTGAGCCCCAAGCTCGCTTACATCTCCTCTGATCAGCCCTAATAGACAGGAGGGGGTACACAGTCTTTTTCAACCAAAAGTGAAAGCAATTAAAAAGGTTAGAGTTTACTTAGAATTAGATTAGTAACAGACAGTAGTAACAAGCTACAGTTTATATTAGAAAGCYTTTTTTTCACTGAATGAATAAATAAATAAAAATCCGAGCTTTGATTAAAAAGCTGATGTTTGATGGATTTTGAGCATTAGTTGTAATACTGGAGATTGGTCCAAACAAAAATCATGTAGCAGCAAACAAAATCTGCTGTTTTTTTTTTTTTTTTTTTTTGTATTTTTTCTCATATCAATGATTAAAGTTGTGGTATCCTGATTTAATAATATTTGTCTTTTGGTTGTGTTACCACTCAACACCACTAGAGGGTNCTTATCTAAAAGATTTTGTGAGTAAATAGTGAACTTCCCCAAGTAAGAGCAAGAATGTGCTCTGGGACTCACTGGAAGGAGGGTTATCTATCCACGTTCTATGTTAGTTTAATTACATAAAAAAAAAAAACAAGTCTGAATTTGTTATTTTGTTTTGCATATTAGTTGTATTGAATAGTAGCACTGTTCGAATTTTGTATGTTCCTGCTGCAGTTAAGAAGACATTTTTTTTTTGTGCATAAATAATTTCAGGTAGTGAGTTTTGTGATGTTAAATGACACCGGCATAGTTTACTCTTAAAGGGGGAGGAATGTGGTATCCTGATTTAATAATATTTGTCTTTTGGTTGTGTTACCACTCAACACCACTAGAGGGTGTAGCAGAAGAAAAACTAAAAGAAATCTACTGCAGGACTCGTGTGTGCAGAAGAAGTTATACCATGTGTTGTACAGAGCTGTTGCTGTGAAAAGCATTAAAAAGAAGTTTACATAAATCTACTGAGAGTGTAGTCCATTCATGAAAGTGAAGATATCACAAAAGTGTCCTTAAATGAAAACTTTATGAGCAACGTTTGTAATTGTTGCCAGTTTTAAATTCAACAGAAACAGCTGAATGATTTCAACAACCATAGAAGAGTTGTTTGAGATTGAGAAGTTTGACTATTTTGATGCAATGGTACATATTTATGCTCAGATTGGTTGAGTAAAATGTGTATATAAAAGTGCTTTGTTTACATTGAGTGCATACCCACAATTTAGAACTGCATCTCCTATATCTGGAAAACCAATAAAGTACTAAATGCTTTCAAACTACAACACAGTTAAGGACACCCTTTGTACGTTAGATTTATTGCAATAAAAATGTTTCCACCATTTGAGTTTATAGGATCTTTAATTGCTTTCGACTTTCTCAGCTTTGGCTACCTTCAGCAGCACCCAGCGCTGGCTCCTCCCCCTGCATGACTCCGCCCCCCCGGTGAACCATCATTTTTCAGAGTGGGCAGCACGTCTCCTCTCCTCTGTTCCTCCTCCTCCTCCTCCTCTCCGCAGGCCTTCTCTCTCTGCGGGCCGCGGCTGCGATCAGGAAGTGAATTTGAAGAGAAAAGCGGCTGAGGAGGGAGGATGACATAGAGAGCGAAAGGGGGAGAGAGGTGGGAGAAAAGCAAGCGGATGAACTAAACGGTGGGAAGAGCCGAGCCTGTTTCTGGTACCGTTTTTTGGAGCTGTTCCACCCCGGGATATAGATCCTCTCTGCAGCGCCCCAAAAATATCTTAAAGAAAATGCTCATAAAGGAATAGTAAGTATGTGCGTGTGTGTGTGCGTGATGCGGCTTTTGCAGCTTTGACATTGTAGCAGGGGAATTAGAAAAGTGTAGAGGGCATCCAGCACATTTCGTGCCCATAATAGGTGTTCTTTTCTCCCCTCTGCGCGTAAAAGTGACAGATTTAAATAAAACGTCAGATAAATGCGGCTACATCAGCAGCCGGTGTGCAGGTTTGCCCTTCACATCACAAGCCCTCAACTTGTTTCTCTCTAATGACGGATGCTGTTGAGGAGCGGTGGTGCTGAGGCAGACATGGCTGGTACATGAAGTACAAGTCGTGCCGTGTTATTATTGGTGCGCTCCGGTGAAGGRGAAAGGAGCGACGCAACGTTCCAGCGTTCGGCTCCGGAGGAATGGGCGCGGAGAGGCGTGAGATGTGGCCCCCGGGGGGTGGAGGAGGGCCGAGGGATGCTCCGAGCAGATGACATGGGAGGTGGGCAGGTGGAGAGGTCGTTTTTTTTTTTTCTTTCTTTCTTTTGATGCACCGGTGGGATTCTGGACATGATGGAGTCAAGGAGTGGTGTCTGTGCTCTGTGGAAGAGGGAGGATTATAGTTTCAACGATTTTAACATGTTGTTCTTTTTTTTTTAAAGGGCCTCAGTGTTCTGTGTGAAGAACAGTCTGAGGCCTTCAGCCAATCAGATCATGGTAAGGACCAAACCGGTGGAAGGCAGGTGAAAAAGGGCTGAACTGAAAAGATCTTCATAGAAACACATATTTTCGTGAATTTGTTTTAGGTTATAAGGACATCAAGATGCCTCAGGARGCAAAAAAGTTCTCAATTTATAGAGCTATCGTTTAGACCCTGACCATAGGCAGAAATCGCAGGGGTCTAGGAGGGGGCCAGACCCCTCCTAATTTTGGAAAAAAAAATAAAAAAATAAGTAAATAAAATCGACCCTGCAATTTAATCATTTGCGGAAACTGCTTTTAGAAAATTTTAAAAACAGAAAACATCATATATATATATAT
>NW_013952419.1:1187258-1188978 GCF_001266775.1 Austrofundulus limnaeus | reverse complement strand
GGGAGTGAGAATGGGTTGGCCCAACAGTGGTTTAGTCCATTGTACACCTGCTTAAGGCAACATAAAGATGTGCAGGAGGCTGCAGGCCTGAAGACTGTAGCGGTGCAGCTAGCATGGATAAATAGCTTCCAGTAAGCCCTCACCACTGACAGCTCCTCATTAGTACTGGTGAATAACTCGGTTGTGCAGGAGAATGGAGCTTGAGTCCTGGATGTGGAGTTTTTTTTGCTATTATTTTTATTTAATCTGTCCCTCCCATAAAATTACTTGTTTAATCTCCCAGTTTCCACATAATCATAAAGTATTACAATACTTCATGAGAGTACACGACATTGTTTTCAAGGTTTGACCAAAACGACTTGAACGCCATTATTTCTCAACATGATCTGTCATGAAAAGGAATGTTAGGACTTTCATTAAAAATGTATTTTTGTTTGTTTGTTTGTTTCTATAGCAGCTTTGGCAGGAACCCGAGCTGTGAATATGCGCACCAGTTGTTGACAGTCTCTTAAGAGCAACCTTTTAAAAAAAATGACCTCAGTTACAATTACTGCCTTGGTATCCCATCACCCYTATCCAATCAATAAATGTTCAGGATCAGAGTGATGGCATGGCCAAAGATCTGAAGTGATTATGGAGAATCTGGGGCCTCAGCAGTCAGCCTGAAATTAATTAAATCAGTCACGATTAAAGGRGAGCTCCCTATCAGCATGCAGGCACAAGAAGAAGAAGAAGAAAAAGCTTGTACAGACACATCAAACCATCATGGAGGTCAGGAGATGGAGAATTGATCCACGTCTTTCCAAAGTGCAGACAGGTGCTGGTTTTTGTCTCTGTGACGGTCACCTGAACCACTGACCTAAATCCCTTCGAGTTTCTTTACTCGCGCAGCATCTTATATCTGTACGGTAACTTTAATACAGCAAATAAGTGGCTTTAAGCAGGAGAAAAAGCTGAGAGGATATATATAAGATAAACAATACAGGAGGGAGTGTTTGGTTCCTGAATCCACACAGAGCATTTTGATCTTTTCTTTAAGACCTTCAAACTAAAGAAACTTGCAAAGACAGGAACCAAAACCACAGTTATTAGTTTTTTTATCTTTTTTCAAATTAAACTTGTTAAATTTGGTGTCAGAATGGATACATTTCAACATGGTTTAACAAAGAACTGCAAATCAATGCACTCAATATTTTTACTGCTGCAGCATATGGTCTCCCACTCAGTGTCTGCCCCAATGAGACCCAGATTACATTCAGTGGCAGGTGGAATATGGGATTATGGGAATTTGGGCATGCTTCGCACGCTTAACAAACAATCAACAAAAGCCTCCTAGTGTGCATTAGACTGGACGAGATGTACAGGGGTCAGAGGACTGAAGTAGTGCAGTGTGTTTAAACCAGAACATTGTGGCTTAGACTGTATATTACTGGATTGGACATCGCCTATCAGCGATATTGTGTACTTCTGTGTAAAGAATGCCGCCATTACTGTGTGTTGATTGTGAATGTAAGAACGCTGTGGTTAACTGTAGATTACAGCTTTGCTTCATTATTTTGTGCCTTTAAAACCCATTAGAGCAATATTATCAATATCATGTGATTGTGCAATGTTCAGTTGCACATAATGGTGATATTTAATTATCTATAAAGGTTTTTATAAAATACATGTAACATAGTGATAGGGTTGGCCAGACCCATACATATATATATATATATAT
>NW_013952419.1:1177043-1186663 GCF_001266775.1 Austrofundulus limnaeus | reverse complement strand
ATATTCATTTGTCAATTAATTAAGTGTAATATACCCAAGTCAACAATTTTATTACTCACAATTAGACATTTATTTTAATTAATTACTTGGGTACTTTTTTTACACCAAACAATACCCTCACACTGTCATTAGAGGCCTCAAACAATGTGACACCCAGTCCAGTAATATATATCATTGATTTAGACTAAAGATCTGATGTGGTGTGTGGATTTGCATACATGTACATGTGACAGTAGGGTTGTGTGTGTGCACAGATCACTAAGGTTAGATGGCCGTAATTAAGCAGTAACAATAAAATTACATTTTTTTTTGCCTGTGACTATTGCTATTTAAATTCTTATCTCATTAATCCTAATTTATGTTAAACTACATGAATAGGTGTATGTTGCAAATGCAACCATGGGGAGGTATTTGTGGATTGTCAGCTTAGCCTCAGCTTGTTGCCCTGTAACAAATCCTTAAACAGTATTATCAAGAAAATAATTGGCGTTCCTCGTGTGGGTTGCTGTTAAAGTTGAGGATGTTTCTTTAGGGCTGTTTACTGGCAAGAATTTGGTGATATATATATAAACACAGTGGTCACAATATGATATATCACAATATATTGTGAGACTGTAAGCAAGGCGATGTATTGCCATTTTAATTAGAGTGATTTCTGTTGAAGCTGAGGATGTTTCTTTATGCAATAACTTGCCACTGCCAGTATTCCCCATGCATGAGAAAAACTGGAGCAGTAAACTCTTGTTATTGGTATAAGTATTAAAACCACTTTGTTCAGATTTATGATGTTCAAAATATTTGCACTGAGACTGCCTATAATCTAAAGGCTATTTTAGTCTTAAATCTATATGCATATGACCTGATACAATAATTGTACAACCTAAAAATAATGATTTTGATGATGAGGAAAGAAAATTCTATTAAAACAGTGATAAAAAATATCCTGACTTAAATTCTTCACTTTAGTTGTGTCAAATATTTGGCCCAAATCAGAGCAATTTTCTTTAAACACTACAATTAAGTTGTTACACTTTACTTTAGCTGTTCTCTTGCTTCATTAAAATAGAATCCTTATGTTTTTTTTTCCGTGCACAGATTTGTTTTGTGCACTTTTCATTTATGTTTTGAATCCARCATGAATTTAAATATTTCCTTTCTACATTAATTTATAATGTCAAATGATCATAAATTAACACAAAAAATGATAGACTTAAGAAAACTGGGTCTCAGTCAGTGAGTACTGAGCTAAAAGGTTAAAGATGTTTCAGATTTTCAGTCAGCATGACTCCAAATTAATTTAGAGTTTTATTAACTAATTAAAGCTGTTGTAGTGAAACCAAAAATGTGTCGAACCCGTCACAACGAAACTGAGTTTTGGCTGATTGGAAGTTTTTTATTTATGTTGTAAGTTAATCAGAACCACATCCACCTTGATGTCCTTTTCACTTGGAGATAATAAACTTAAAAGTTAACATGTTGATGCTTATAAGTGACTTTGCTTTTGTTTCCTTCTCTTTCAGTCGGGTGATTCTTCCGATCTCTGTGGAAGAGGTGAGTTTGATATCTGTTCCTTGCATTTGTTAATTCGGAGCATTTATTCAGTTGTTGGATAACTTTCAGATCTCATTTTTCTTTTACTTTTATTTCTTTTGGTTCAAATCATTTTCATAAAAGAAGAACTTTTCCCCTCAATCATCAAAGCTGCTCTTTCTCTGTTCAACCTTGGAATTTTATGATATATTAGCATGTTCTGGCAACATTTTTTTTGTAATATCAGATAAATTGTCCAGTCTAAGCCCAGAAAACCCAGTTGTGATCACCTATAGGACYTAAACAGCACTTCACTGTTAGGACAGTGTATTGGCAAGAATTTGGTGATATGATACATTTCACGACACAGGGGTCACAATATGATATATTGTGATGTARTGCAATACTGTAAGCAAGGCGATATATTGCCTTTTTATCTCTGAAAGAATTTAATTTTAAAAAATGCAATATAAAGAGCACACCATGCATTACATGCAAAAAATCTGAACAAACTCAGACATTTGTATGCTTTTGAGAATCATTACAGTATCAGTAAATAAAATAGTGTGATATTTGAGTTTTTTATATATTCTTACATCCTTCCCTTACCCTATTCACTGTCCATATCGGTCTGTCTGTGTCTTATTTCCTCTTCAGTTTGCTGCTCTGTGGAGGCCTGCATTGTAAATGAGTCATCTGAAACTACTTCCATGACATCACATGTTCGCATACTCCATATATGGCTTTAAATTCATGGGTTGTTACAGTATTAACCCACCCGTAAAGTACTTTACTTTTGAGACATTTGGTTTAGGTTGTTTTATTTGTGACACAACAAATGTTTAAACCACTTTGCTTACTCTGACACTCACTGCAGTCCGAGTGTGAAGGACTTCTAAATCTGAGACTTGAATTTTTTTTTTAAATCAAGATGACAGAAYATAAAAGGATGTAACAATTTTGATGACGTCAGAGGATGTAGTCAAGTTGAATTATGATTTGTTTGGTAATATTTGGTAACAAATCCAGGAAGAGAAAGAGTCAATGTAACTGGACTGTATTCAAATTTGTTCTGAGGCTTCATTTTCCATTTATTATCATTTTGCTTCAAATTCCTCCAGACGCTTCCCTGCTTTTTTCCACTCGCTGACTCTTGAAAGCATCAGTTATTTATTATTTGCCACTAAATAAGATCTATGGCTCWTTGCAGCCGCTCTAATGCTTGATTCAATCTGCCATCTGTTGCCCACAATTCAGTTTGAAATCCTTTGACTTTTGCAAATCGATTCAATGAGAAATTGTTTGACAAATGAAATCCAAATGCTGAAACTTATTGAAAAGTTGCACTAAAAATTGAATATCCTGTCTAAATCTTTTACTTTAGTGGGAAAGTTTTATCCAAGCTTTTTTTTTCGGGAGGGGGGGGGGTTATTGAAACAATTTGAACCTTTCTGCTAAATAAAAACAAACCCAAGTCTTTAGTCTCTTATAGTAGGGCCATTTTTCAGAAGGTGGATACACCCCATCTGACCCCGTCTCCCTGCAGAAATGATCCAATAATTGTTTAAGGAACAAGGAGTTTCATGCCTTTACTTC
Organism: Austrofundulus limnaeus; assembly: GCF_001266775.1. Classification (NCBI taxonomy): domain Eukaryota; kingdom Metazoa; phylum Chordata; class Actinopteri; order Cyprinodontiformes; family Rivulidae; genus Austrofundulus; species Austrofundulus limnaeus. The sequence goes on along the minus strand of NW_013952419.1, from coordinate 1,183,537 downwards.
GCTTCAAAAACTTTTTGGATTTCAGTCAAGCATCAAGAACCACGGCACCAGAAACAATTCAGTCATGTAATCAATAAAGCATTTAATTCATTAGTCAGTCAATCAGTGTCTTAATAAAAACTCTTCCTCAAAAAAAATGATCATGATGTTTTGATTGATTGGAAATTATTCATACTTTCCATTTTCTAAATTATTGCCAAAGGAAGCATACTGTATGTCTTATGAAAGCCGTTGTATAATTCAGGCCTTGTTGACTCATTCTGTTGGTTTATCCTCTTGTCTCGWAAGAAAGTGCTGCTCCAGCTTTGCACAAAGGTCATAAAATGGATTAGAAGTTATTAGGAAGTAAAAAGAAGCCATTGTCCCCATGTTTGAACAGTTTCATGTACAATGTTCTGGATGAGGAAGGTGGAAAATGAGATGGAGTGGGAAGTGCGAAACTCAGCTTCTCCGCATGACGAGTAAAAACTGTCAAAGATAGTGCTGAGTATGAAGAAATGAGCCATAAAGATAGTGTAAAATGTCTGAGTGAAACGAATAACTCATTGTATCGTTTTGTGTGTTTCAGTATCAGGTTGGCCAGCTGTACTCTGTGGCTGAAGCCAGTAAGAATGAGACGGGTGGAGGTGAAGGGGTGGAGGTGCTAAAGAACGAACCCTATGAGAATAATGGAGAAAAGGGGCAGTATACACACAAAATTTATCATTTGCAGAGGTAAGCATGTTTAGAGGATAATATTGGTCATTTTTTAGAAGAAATGCAGATTGCCCACTGCCTTTCATGCCAGAATTGAGAAATTATAGCGTTTTACCTGTTTTGGTCAAATCTTGAACTTAACGTTAAGCGATGGGGGGCAGATGTAAAATAAAATATTAAAAAATGTCACTAATACATTTTCGTTTTTAGTTCACTTTCTGGGTGTAAAAGTCTAGTCAGAAAAATCCACCAACACGTTATTGTTATTTAGCTTATTGTTCATACATTTAGCTATTTTTCCTAATGTTAAATTTAAATATTAAATGTTTAATGGAAACACTAAACCCTAAATCTAAATGTGAAATCTAAATGTAAAAGTTATGTCTTAAATTCTGTGGCTAAATGTGGAAATTTTACTTTTAAGTACTTCGAAATGGAACGCAGTCTTTGCCGTTGGTGCTCGACTCATGTTGTGATGTCATCATCCTGAGACAAAAGCAACCGCTAARGCTGCTGAAGATAGCATTTYAATTTTAAATTCAAAATGTGTTCATTGAAAACAACATGGATGATACTTGTGGTCCAACTTAATTCGATGTCTTTTATGAAAGTGTTTTTGTACGTTAGCGGTGTTAGCAGCGTTTGATGCCTTAGCAGTGTTAGCCGTTGCTATTGTCTCAGGATGATGATGTCACAAGAGCCGTGCACCAATGAAAAAGGCTGTGTTCCATTCTGCTTAAGCATAAACTCTAAAATTGAACCACAATTTAAAATTTTACTTTTACATTTAGATTTAGAAGTTAATATTTAAACGTTACATTTAACATTTAAATTGAATATTTAGTAAAAAAAAAACGTTGAATAAAAAAACAGTCAGCTAAATAACAATAAAATGTTACTGGACATTTTTTAACTAGAATTTTACACTCAGAAACTGAGCTAAATAATGAAAATGTGTAAATGACATTTTTTTTAGCATTTTATTTAACACTTGGTGCCGGTTTTGTGCACTTGCGTGACTTGCATAATTTGCAAATGTTTTGTTTAAACTTTGGCATGCAATACAGTGGGCAATTTGCATTCCTTCTCTTTTCATGTTCATCCATTAGACATAATTTGTACCTTTATCCCAATGTTACCAATTCRGCTTTGTGTTATGTACCTCCTGGTTATTGTTTAGTCCGATTAGTGCTCTTCTTTAGATGTGCTCTGTTTTTACCCTGCAGTAAAGTGCCGTCATTCGTCAGAATGTTGGCTCCGTCTTCAGCCCTCAACATCCATGAGAAGGCCTGGAACGCATACCCATACTGTCGTACAGGTGTGTTCACACGCAGGAGTTAGAATAGCATGCAAAGATGTACACAGTTTGATATTTTAAATGTTTGTAAATTCAGAGAGTTTTTTGAGTAGTTATTAGTCAGTACAGTTGATCTGCTAAACATAAAATCGGGCSAAGCAGCCTGGCCTAAATGGGACCACAGCTCTCACAGTTCCAGAAATTGGGGTGAACCCAGCTAATGAAAAAATGCTGAACTCAGGTTTGAACCCTGACTCAAAATGATTTAAAGGAACATCAGATTCTTCTCTGTGTTGTTAGCCAACTTAGGAATACTCGTGCAGACGTTCCCCTTTTACATCACTTCCTGTTATTTCAAATGCAAATATCTCAACTGCTCATCTCAGCGGTGTGAATTTTTTCTTTGCGATATGTTATCAGTGTTATCTTTTCAAAAATGCATTCACATTTCCTACAAAAATTTAATGTCACATGACCTATGTTGGGTTGTTTGTCAATTATGAGAATATTCCATTTCACTGGACAAGAGATTATTTTCACAGTCATCAATTTAATTAATCTGCTGGAAGTGTGTCAAATAAAAGAAATAATAGAGCTCAACAAAGTTTTGTAAATTTTGCTCCTATAAAAGTGTAAATACGAGTGACTCAGTGACTTCAGGTCAAAGATGKTGCTGTGCTCTGGATATGTCTTCTCTGTTCTCTCTCTGTGTCTTTGGATCTCTGTCACCTTCCAGGAGTAGTTGAATAATTTAGTAAATGTCCAGTCAGAAGAGCCGCGCAATCATTTGAGCCTTTCAGGCCAAGATCACACACTCGTARACTCTGCCAGCTGCCAGGCAGCCATCTGTCATGCAAACACATTCAGCGATGCAAACAGAATCTGAGTTCACAATTCTTCATGACAACAACCATTTTCTAGACATTTAAATTCTAGGAAATTCTCTAAAAACTAATATGTTTCTTCAATGTTTTTCAACTGGATTAATTGTGTCATACTCTCTCTTCTCCCTGTTTGGTTCTGCTTTTTCCTTTGGTTCCTCTCTGCAGTGATCACAGTGAGTATTTACGTTGTTTGCATTTGTTTTAGTAGATATCAACACAATGGATACACTAAACTTGGATGCACATGAAGGAGGCACCGCATCCTGAAAGCTGAGAGAGAAATGCGATCGTTTTCAGCGACACAGCAGCAGGGATAGTTAGACGCCATGACTGTGTGTGTGTGCATGTGTGTGTCACGACGAGAGCAGGAACATTACAGTTGCACCTTTCATGTTTTTTTTTTTTTACCTTTTTTCTATTGAATTTGTTCTCTCACTTCACACTGTTGCTTCTCTTTTCTCTACAGAACGAGTACATGAAAGATAACTTCCTGATCAAGATTGAGACATGGCACAAACCTGACATGGGACACCAAGAAAATGTTAGTAAATTAGACCACAGGCTGTGGATCCAATATGTTTGTCTGAACATTTTTTGATACCTTTAGATTAACATTGTTGTTTGTTTTGGTATAACTTTAAATAAAGCAACTGGTAAGTATTTTAAAATGCCAGTACAATTGTACAATCCCAGTTCTCTCATAGTTATTGTTGTGTTGCTGATAATGCAACTGCCTGTCTATTTGTTTGTTAGCAAAATATCTCATAAATCAATTGATGAATTGTAATGACCTCCTCAGCACTCCATGTAAATCTGAAGCTGGCTAACTTTTTGAGTTTGATTCGTAATGGCCACCATCAAACTTAGACACAAAAATGTCTGTAATTGAGTCAGTTTTCCAAAAATTCAGTGGTGGGCAGCGCTAATCCAAAAACAAGCTCCACAATTTCTAAAACAATTATGAAAATATTTAGGTCCGCAACTTCAAAAATACTTATGCCATAGAAAAACTAGTAGAAGCTAATTTTAAAGCGCGAGTTCAATTTGACAATTACTAGCCAGCAACAAATCACGCACAATATATGCACAACACTGCCAACTAGTGGTGTATGAACTCTTTTACATCTTAATTCTACAACTGCCGATTGCTGGGGATGTGATTTCCTGAAACAGACCTTTAGCTCCTGGTGTAATAATTAAGTTGTTGAGGATTGCTAGTTCGGCTGCTTCTTTGTCTTTTTCTTTTGTTGTAGATTTTTTATTAAAGAAGCATCAACAAAGTAATTTTAAAACTGTTTATTGGAAAACTGAAGCGATGAATTCTGGGTACATGACAGGTTTGATTTGTGATGGGAAATGAAAGCACGGAGTCCAGGAAACTATCTTCACTTCAAAATAAGAGCTTGGATTTTAAAGTTTTCCATGTAGTTGCTCCAGTTGACCACTAGATGTCTGTCTTCACCAGCTTAACATCTTTAAATCATTTCTGCATCTCTAGCCCCGTTGCTTCGATCAATTATGTCAAGTATTGAGCTCCAGCGTTTAAACTTTATTTTTTTTAAACAGGAGGTCCYATTGTAAAGTAAAATAAATCAATACATACAAAATTTTAGTATGGATTACAAACGTTAACTGTTTTTGCTATTGCCTTCCTGCTACGTAAGCAGACACAAAGCWTTGTGGGAAATGAGAACCTTGACTGAAAGCAACAGTCAGCAGGATGTATACCTTCTCAATAAGTGTGTTTATCTGGGAGGGGTGCTGTTGGATAGATCATGTGTGTTGTGATTCATTGACAGCCATACCTTCCGCTGTTCAAGATGATGACTGGTAGATAATTAGTTATTAGCGGTACTGCATTTTAATTTTAGAAAGCGCAAATACGCRTATGAATTATAAAAATTTGTAAYACCYCTAAAGCGCAAATGAAATATTTAGGTCTYCAATTAGCGGATTTGCGCTTTAGCGTGCTGGTGCCCACCACTGCAGATMTTAAGCTAAAGTTTGGTGTGGTAGTAGCTGAGAGTCATCTCTAAKAGAGCACTAGCAGATCCCATAAGAAATGTTTCGAAGCAAAYTGCTGGGCAGTATACCTTCTTTCATTTCCCACTATTTTCTTGTCTTCTAATTAAATGTCAGGCTCCTTRAGCACATCCTCTACTTTACGCTGGTGTGAGGCCAAGAAAGCCAAAAATCTTTGTGGTTCTGTTTCAGGTACATGGTTTAGATGCAGAAACCTGGAAGAAGGTGGACGTAGTCTATATTGATATTGCAGACCGAAGCCAGGTGGAGCCAAAGGTGAGCATGTTAGCCCTAAAGCTGAGACGATTGAAGCAGTGTGTCTCATGTTTGTTTTTGTTGTTTCTTTCATCAGGATTACAAGCCAGAGGAGGACCCTTGTAGGTACAAGTCAGTGAAGACGGGACGAGGTCCTCTAGGACCAGACTGGAAGGTAAAAATTTAGCTGTGAATTTCCCTTGTGGATAAGAACTCAGCATAGCACAAGTTTATAAGTGTGTAGCTCAAAACCTGTTGTTGACCTTAAGAAGAAAAGCACCTATTTGTGTTTGTGTTCTTGCAGAAGGAGCTTCCTAACAAAAAAGACTGCCCACACATGTGTGCCTACAAACTGGTCACAGTCAAGTTCAAGTGGTGGGGTCTGCAAAACAAAGTGGAGAGCTTCATTCAGAAGGTTTGCTGACAGTTATTTCTTCGTTGTTACGTTGTCTGGATACTGCTTGTTTGACACGATGATGATCAAGTCAGGAAATATATTTTATTTCACTTGCATGTGTGTTAAGAGCCATTGGCTCATGCAAACAGTTGTAGAAGATAAATAGAAAAAACTATCAAGAAAAACAGGCGTAAACAAGTAAGAATAGCTTCCATTAAACACAACCTTTTTGTAAATTGTGCTTTGTCTGACAGCAAGAGAAGCGCTTGTTCACTAATTTCCACCGCCAGCTGTTCTGCTGGATTGATAAGTGGATTGAGTTGAACATGGAGGACATTCGTCGCATGGAGGAGGAGACGCGTAAGGAGCTAGATGAGGTAAGACAAAAGACAGATCAGCTATTAATACAGGGCTGATAGTATTCTGACACTGTGTCTGTTATAAATGGTTGTTTATATTTCTTTAGTTGTTGGAATTTAAAAATATTCATTAGGGATGTGTTGAATAATGGTTTATTAGATTAAAAAATGTTCTGATCAATTAACTGTTATCGTCTGCCCGTGCATCACTTGGTCCATTTAAACCGCTGTAACCAGAAAGGTGTGCCTTCTCTGAGACTCTGTTTCAATTCGAGCTAACAAACTTTAAACCATTTTTTAAATTGTGTTGTTAGGTGAAGTAGAACCGGAGATATGATAAATAGTGTACCCCACACTTTATTTTCTTAAAATGCTGTTTGATGCGCATCGCGAGAAGGAAACACGTAATAATAATAAATTAATTATAGTTTTAAATCTAAAAATCATTTTATTTTTCATCTGTTTTTCCTCCATTCAGCAGCCTAATAGATTTCTATTTTGTTATATTTTATAAAAAAAAATTATGTCCAAGTTTAATGTGTGAGAAAACCACAATTATTTGTTTATTCAGTATGTAACACAGC
>NW_013952419.1:1172980-1175563 GCF_001266775.1 Austrofundulus limnaeus | reverse complement strand
ATATACTGTACTGTATTATTCTACCATTTTAAAACAGGCTATTTGTGAATTTTAATGAGCAAAATTGTTTAAACTTGGAACCAGACTTTATGAAAAGTTTAATGTTTTTAAAAATTAGATATGAAATATAAATTACAGTTTTCACAGATTCTCCTTATTTTTTTGACCAGTTTGTCTGTATGAATATCAGTCGTGAAGTTTTTAATGTTTAAGTATTTTTTGCTTCAACAAAGATCATGAATTGATCTTTTTAAATATAAAAAACCTACATAATGTGCCTGTTGATGCTTGGTGAAAGCTTGACACTGGAACGGTGATTTTGCAGTTGTGTTGTTAAATTAATAATTATATTTAAATAATACATCACAGGTAATCCTCTGCTCAGACATATCTGCCTTTTTAAGATTGTTTTGTAGTAATATTTATATGTATATATTTGGGTGGGTGCAGAAAAAAAGTTCAGGCTCAGGATTTTTTTCCACTATCACCCCTATCCTTTATTAAGTGCAAAATCTTCTGTAATTATGTAGTTTTACTACAATAATTTATAGTCTAAAAGCTCGTCTTTCTTTCCTGTTTGTTTTCAGATGAGAGTGAAAGACCCGGTAAAAGGGATGGTGGCTCTAGAAGACTGAAGTCGTGTTGGACGTGAATGCTGCTGCTCATCAGGTTAGGGTTTGACGGCCAGCAAATTAGTATGGCTAATAAGTTAGCCTTTTAGCTAATCATAGAGATGTTCATGTTACTGACAAATAACAAGACATCAAAGATGTGTTTTGGATTTCACTGAGTAGTTTTGAAGTAAGGTTGAATGACCAGTATCCGACTTGCTGTAAGAAGCAATTGGAGCGATTTCAGTTCTGAGAATCAGGCCGAACATTTCCTGAAGGGACAGGCTTACTGCTGCTGAGAAAAGGGTCCACCTCAGAATGGATTTCCTACTTTACAGCTAAACCTTCAAATATTTTATAGCTGATCAAGCAGATGCTGTGCAGAGGTGTCAAGTAATGGATTACAAATATTTTTATATGCTTAAGCAGATATTTTGATTACCTATACCTTACTTGAGTAATTATTTTTCAGCCAACTTTTTACTTCTACTCCTTACATTGTAAAAATGTGAAAATATTTCATTTCTATTTGATTGTGTTGTCATCATTCAGAAAAAAACAAAAAACTACCTCATCCAGATACATGGTGCCTCCTGGATAGTGTGATTTATACTGTGGTTGGATGAGAAGCATAATATATACTATATTTACACCCTATTGGTTTGTACAGGCAGAGATATACAGCTGAAACAGGTAGCCTTACATTTAAAAAAATGTTTTTTTAAGGGGAAGTGGGGTTGTGCACTATAGACCTCTGTGGCTAGCTTTTATCCTTGATGGCTATTTTTCTCTTTACATTGCTTTTATTCTTGAAGTATTTTTAAAACCAACATTTTCACATTTACTTGAGTAAAAAGCTRAAGTAAATACMTATACTTCCAAAAATATTCTTAAACCCAAGTATCTCTATAGTTCTACTTAAGCAATGAATGTGAATACTTTTGACACCTCTGACGCTACGGTATGTCGTGATTTTTTTAAGCAGCCTTTTGCATTTGATAGTTACTGTAAATGGAGAAGTTATGCTAAAAATGGTTTGTTTTTTAAACAGGTTCATGAATAGCAATATGATGTAAAAATAATAAGATAAGGCATTCATTTGAACTGCTATCAGTTTTCTAGGCTTGAATWGTTCTAAATGTTTGAAATCCCTTCTTAGATGGATCATCAACTCAATTAACTCAATCCACTTAACTTCTATTGTATAAAACTGAAGRCAAAATGTTTGTTTTCCGGGGACTGAAAGAATGGAACAATATTGTAAAGTTTTGGATAAGAAGTTAATAGTTTTTTTCATGCTTTTAAAAAAGTTTGACTTCTTTTTACTAAGTTTGCTCTGGTTAGATGAGGTTGTTTGGTGAAGAGAAGTCGGTGAAGCGTACAAACGGTAATAAAAAGAGGAAGTAGCATGTATAGTTCTTCTTACTGTTTCTGTCTCCCTCTTGTTCCCCTAACCAGAAAGCCCAGAAACCAGCGGATTCACTCRTCCTTTTGTCTCAACTGGCACGTCTGACCAGCCGTCCAAACCCCACGTCCTGCAGTACAGTCTGGTTTGCAGGGAACCGGACCCAATACACCCCGAGTTTTCAGCTGATCTCCTCCGTGCCACCTATCCTTTTTTAAACCCCATCTGTCCTTTTATTTGTTTCATACATCTAATGTCCCCGTAATGTACTTGGACTCCTCCAGTAGCAGCGTCATAGGTCTCATCGATCACTCTTCCCTTTCTCTCAGAATCATTCAAAACTACAGACAATAAGAATATTGTCATCATCTCTGCGATTTAGGACTTATTTTTTAATTCAGATCTCCCAGTGATGTGTATATAAATACATATACAAATAGTCTGCTGTATACTTCTGACCAATCAGAGAGGGGTTTCTTTTTTCCTTGTACCTGCCTTCATATGTCACGTGTGTGTGTGTGTGTGTGTGTGTGTGTGTGTGTGTGTGTGTGTGTGTGTGTGTGTGTG
>NW_013952419.1:1152277-1172080 GCF_001266775.1 Austrofundulus limnaeus | reverse complement strand
TAAAGCAACATTTCTGTCCAAAATTACTAAAAAAAACAAAAAAATTTAATAGCTTGTAAATAATAAAAACTAAAAGTTGTAAAATTACAAATTTTATTTATTTTTATTGTTGGAATTGTAGATCCAACTTTATGTATCACAACAGCATAAAATTGCACTTGTTCCAATTTAATATTAAGTAGTGAGAAAAATCTGTCCTGTTTAAGGCCTTTTCATGCACAATTATTGATACATATATAATATATAAAGCAATCGTTCAGACCTATTAAAGTGGGGTTTTGTGTAAAGTTTATGAACAGTTAATATCTTACCTGTTGTAGATAGCTCATTGAATGGCCTGCGTTTCAAGAAATAATGTTTAATTCTGACCATATTGACAAACTAACTGTAGAGCCAAGAACAAAATAGATTTCTGCAGTTTTAAAACAACTCCAGTCTAAATAATATTCAAATTATGTTAGGTCATGTGAACATTATTTTAATAAACACAGACATAATCACCAGTTTTGCACGACAAGTTTGTTTGGACAAAATTACTTTTAATTGTAAATGCAAGCAACTTGTACTTCAACAATAAATCACTTTATGCTGAAATAACTATTGTGAAATTAACTGTGGTGCAAAGGTTTTTAAAATAGAGATCGGATGATTCACTGAAAAGTTTAAATTTGCAGTTTTTATAAGCAAATTGATTCAGTTTTTGAACCAGCTCAATAATATTGTTATTAAAGGGGGGTATTATGTATTTTCCAGGCATATAAATTTTATTCTGTACCACAATCAAGTAACTATGTTACCTTCAGTTGTAATGAAAATGCTGCATAAAACTAAATTAGACTTTGCTTTGAAATTGGCATCTGTCTACCATTTCTGACTTTCCCACTTCAGTAGGTCTTCACAACAATGCGTCACGCCGTTTAAAACCTGTTGTAGGAGCGTTGTAAGAGGGTAGTCATACAAAAATACATTTCCTCAGTGGAGGCATTTTTTAATCAAAGGACTTTGAGAAGCAGTAATACGAACTCAACAGACTTGCAGTTCCACCAGGTCTAGTGGAACCGTGTAGGGGAGGCATGTAGGAGGGGGTGCTCTGTGGAGCGGGAGCTCGGCTGCAGACCGAGCTTCAGGTAGGTGCTAGGTATAATAAGCGGTGCTTTGTAGCAACAAGCATCTAAGTAGCTCCACATGGCTACCACAGAAGATTAAAGGATTACTGAAACATGCATGAATGAGTCAAAGCAGCACTCTGAGTATGTTTTTGATGAGGGAATGACATTATAACATGATATAAAGCTAAAAAAAAGAGGTGATTTTTCATAATACCTCCCCTTTAAACTCTCAAGATTATTCAAAAGATCTGAAGTTTTCCTTAATACTATATTAACCAACCATTTAATCAATGTTTTTTATTTATTTTTTTATTTTTTGGCATTTTATAAACTGCCTTTAGGGTTTCAACTTAATGCCAGAGATATTTCTTCCAATGCTCCCTTTAATTAAAACAAGTCTTCATCACTTAAAAATTCTTAATACTTCCAGTCATTTGTATTGCTTATAAATATAGTCTCATTATTACTAATATATTCCAGATAAATAAGTTAGTTTGTGTTTTGTTTCACACTGAAATTTTGAATTGAACAGATATTGAATTTCTTTAACTAATAATCTTTAAACACCTCAAATTATTGTTTTTTTTTGTTTTTTTTTTGGTTTTTGTTTTGTTTTTTGCGTCCCATTGGAAGAGCCTATCCTTCCCTGCTGTCCAACCCTTCATCTGTCTGTCGATCACCTCACGCTGTGTCTGTGGGGCCACCAGCTGAACCGTGGAGATTTGTGGATGTACTGTATGTACTGGCTTTGTAAATAGTAAAAACAAATTATTGTAGATGAACACACATATATATAGATGAGGCTGTCCTGCCAAACTTTGCAGCTCGCTCTCCGGACACGCCGCCCTCTTGTTGCATCTCTTTTAAGTTTCCGGCAGTCCGCCAACCACGATGATTCTCACTCGGTCGCTGTTGACAGAAAACGTAGAGTTGTGTAGTTGCTCAAATGTAGTGATGATAAGAAATCRGTAAGAATAATGTCAGCTGTATTTATGACCTTTAAAGCACTTAGATCTTGGTTTTGAAGTGCTCCAGCAGAGCGGTGATGATGACTTGTGGTTTCCGTTTGAGGAGAGATATTTAAAGCAAAACAAAAAAAACCCTGTTCACCAATCCTGTTATTCTTCCACATGGACAACGCTTCATTGGCAGGACAGTGTATAAATATATATTTTTGTTCTGAATGTTGTTGTGCCCTTGTTGTACCTCAGTCTCTCTTCTCTCAGTGACAAAGTCAAATGTAACAGCAGCTTGGGTCAGTTCATTGATCCACAATATTAGCAGATGGCGTCAAAGTGGAACCTCGGTGCATCCTTGCACAYTTTCGAGGGGGGGACAAAAAAATGAGAACAGACTGAAAATTTCATGTGGTTTGCTGACAGAAGGTTTATTTTAAGAGTCTGAATGTACAAACTTGTGAGAGATCATATTTGAAAAGAGACAATCTCATATATCTGTTGTCGGAATTCCCTGATTTATATTCAGAGTATGAGGAAACCAAATGAGTCTGTGATCCCAAACTGTTTTTAAATCTCTCTCTCTCTCTCTTTCTGTCTCTCTTCTTCTCTCACTCCTGTTAACTCGTCTCCTGTTTTCTTTCTTTTATTGTGAATTTGTGCCTTTTGGTCATCTTATTCTCTAAATAACACTACTGTACATCAGAGACGTAAAGAACAGAATAAAGAAGCAAAAGCAAGTGTACATACTTTAAGTTTGATGTGAATTATTATTTGTTAGCACCAGAGCAACAATGTCCTGAAATGGTACATATGATTCATTAAAAGGTTGATTGTAGGATGTAAAAGTAACAACGTAATAAAATATTAGGGAGATGTAAAAGTGTGTGTTGGTAAACATGTAGGGCCATTTATGAGATATTTAGACGTAAAAGGAATACATCAAATTACCATACCAGTTTTCTTTATAAAGCACTTTTAACAACCATAAGACCAAAGTGCTGTACAGTTATAGTCAATAAAACACAACAGCAGTCACAATGCATAATAAAAGCCTAAACAAATAGTTAAAACAGCCATATAATTAAAACAACAACACATAAAACCAATTAAAGTAGGCTTATGATGCTTTTAAATCCTTTTTACCATTTAAATCATTTCCTTGGAGGTCTATATAAAATAGAACTGTTCATCTGCAATGCTTTGGTCTGAATTCTTCATTGTAACTCCACAAGCCCTTCTTTCACCTCTTTTCTGTTGTGTGTCTCAGATCAACTCGTTTTGACGATGTCTCTTTAAATCCAAACGAGGCGCTTCAAACTCCGCCCCCTTGCAGCTTCTAAACTGGTCCATTGTACTTAAATTATATCTTAAATGACATGACAAGTTTGTAGGTATAATAAATATTAGCATATTTCTGACATTTGTTAACATGTATAATATGATCTCTAGTATAATACGATCATCATTTTTTGAACTTAAAAAGCCAAAAAAAATCTAATTACTAATAACCCGTATATAATACTACCCCCTAATTTATGCATGATTTTTAGGGTTAAATTTCTAGTATTATACATGAATAAATACAGTATATTGTATCGACTGAAATGAGTTGTATAATTATATAAATTTTAGCCCTATCATCCGATCCTATGTGGTACAGAAATGTTTTATTTACAAATTGATTAAAATATGTCAACAAGGAAAGACTCGTCCATCCAGCCATACATGTTGGAGCCAGATTCTGACCCAGAGCCAGAGGAGAATGAAGACCACCAAATTGCAAATATTTTGATGCAATAGTTCTGAAAATGTCTCAGAAAATAGAGAAAACTGAATGGGTTGAAAAAATGACCCAAACAAAATATAAACATATCTATGCAACACCGGGAGAGATAAAATCCTGCTTTCCTGCACTCCTAGAGACTCCAAGTACTACACAATAAAATACAATTGATGGCTAAAGGAGTGAATTCTGCAAATGTCCCCATGAAAATAAACCTAAATTAAACAAAATAAATCATCTTCTCAGGTGGTTCCACAGTTTTGGAGCAGAAGAGAAAGCACGTTCTCTTCGTTTGGTTTTTGGGACGCTCAGGAGCAGCTGAGAGAACACGAGGGGTAAAGGGGTGCAGCAGCTCTGTGAGGTAGAGCGGGGCAAAACCATWTTAGAAAATTTATTGGTGTAATCAATAAAAATGTAAATTAAATGAATCCACAATCACACTGTAGACAGAATAAACTATAAGAATACATAAGCAGGCTGAAAGGGGAACCTTATACAGAGATGTTTGGGAGATGATGGTGAGAGACTGTGCAGATGTTGACAAAAATAATTTGGACAACACACCCTTAATAACGCTCAAGTTTTGTCTTTTTTATATACATTTTTGACAACTTTATGCATTACTTTTCTTGTGATTGTCATGAGAAGTGTGTGTTTTTAATAAGAAATCAAGGAAACCCCTGAAAGATTTCCTTTAGATTTGATTTATATTGATTTCCCTCTCAGAGCATCAGTGAAGAACTGCAACCATTGAATGAAAATAGACCAACTCCCACCACACCCCTTTGTGGTGGATGATACACATTACACCGGCAGCAGGAATAATTGTAGCATTTTATGTAGTTTAAATATTGGTGATGCTGATTTTACAGCAACATCTGTCACGATGGTGGAAGTTTTTGTTTGGCAATGACTACTATTCTGTCAGTCTTGTTTTAATAAACAACATTGATCACATTATATTAGTGCAAATGTGACAGTTCACAATGTGTTACTGTCCTAATATTATCCTAATGACAGGCTTAAGGAATACATGTTGATGAAAGCAAATAAAGAGTTTATTTTAAAAACGTTAAGAAATATAAGATGACAAAATAAAAAGGCATTAATTAAAAAGTATTGGTGATTGTATGAGCACACACAAAGTCTATTCATAAATACTTTCTCACTGGATCATTAACCGGCCTGGGATAAAAGCTTGATCCGATGCTATGCTTTAAGTCTGATGTGGTCTTGGGAAACGCGCCCCTGAAAAGTACGCAGCTGAAATCCACAGAACAGAATATTCAGCCCAAAAACATTTCCTGCCAAAGAAAACACATTTCAGGTCACATCTAAGGAGCTCCTCATCTTCTTTCAGAAACATAAAGTCAACAACAAGGTACGTCAAGTTTCTTTGCTTTTTTATTTTCTTTTACTTCTTTTTTCTTCTGCTTTAAAAAAAATGAAAGGCTAATGTTCTGAATAGTAACTCACAAGTGTGTCTTTTAGTTCTTTCCATCATTGACATTTATTTTTTTCTCTAAATGTCCTTGTAAAATTTAGAAGGTGAAGCTCAGTTCTTCTTTTGACCTCTGGTTCCAAAGTATTGTTTTTTTCTTTCTTTCTTTCTCTCAGTTTTATCACTGTCATCAGGGTATTAATTATTGTTAAAACAGATTAATTAACAGCAGTTATTTTTTACAACTGTTACTATTAATAAACCCTAAAAATGACTCAAGTTTCTGTTTATTATATTTAGTGCACTGTCACTTTAACTTGGCACAAGATAATCATAATTAAACGTGATTATCAATCCATTTGCCAAATGACTTCACAGGCAGGCTTTYCCAATTTCCAGTTGTTTTGATGCTCTCTGCAAACCTGTGAACCTGTCTGTAAAAAGGCTGTACATTGGTAATTTACATGTACCTTCTTTGTTTTGCAGTTTGATCAAGTCTAAGTGTGTTTCTTTGTATTGGCAGAATAAAAAAATGAGCACTGGGAAAATTAAAAATGGTGGAACAGACAAGTGCAGGTAAGTCTTTTTCCTCTAWCTGTATGTAAAGATTAGGGGTGACGAAGTGATGACTATAAAGTTGTTTTTAAAAAAAAGACAGTCTTTATTAGTAGCTAGTTCTGGCTGGTTCTCAGCCTTTGTGTGTGTGTTTGATAAAACTATTAGTTCAGTGTTTCAAAGCAGTAAGCCCCTCAGTTATCCACTGAGCTTCTAGCTCAGGAATGTGACCCAAGTTTCTGCATGTGACATGATTACATAAAGTGGCAGATAAACTTATGAAGTTTACCTTTAAATATTGACATTTTATCCAAAATGAATGTTTTCAACATGGGGTTTCAGGAGGTTAAATGTATAATATTTTTTATCAATATAAATCTAGAAGAAGTTGATCTTAAACAAGTGTGTTTCCCAATAAGCAATGTTGGTCACTGCTGGTAAAGAAATGCATATTGCCCAAAGATTTAAATGAAGATCCTGCATTATCCGTTACCTCTTGTATTATGTGTTAGGGTTGTCTCTCAGCTACTACTGCACAAAATTATGTAGATCTGTAGCTGTAAGAATAACTGAACTGCAGCCATTGCTCAGTTAGCTGTGGCAGCCATCTTGAATTGGGTTTACTTCAAAATGTAAACAGTTGCAAACATATCCATGTGGTCACTTTCTGACAAGTCCTTTAAAATCATTTTCCTGGAAACAAACACACACACTTACATGCAATTACATTATCCTCCCCATTTATCAGATGTCAAATCTCGTATTCCAAACTGTAATAGCTTCATTATGATTTGTTCTAAAGCTGAAAATGTCTCTTTGTGTTTGTGGTTTTGACGTTTTAAAGCCTTTTTTTTTGTTCCTCACTGTGGTTCCAGATTTCCTCATGCATGTCTAAACCCATTATGTCATTTGTCCACAATTAACTGGACCGCTATAGTGGATAATTAAAAATATTTGTGCTTTTGTTTTGAAAGGAAAGCCAGAGCTCATTGTGTAAAACTGTTTTTAATCCCTGCCACTTCCTGGGTTTACAAAGATAACCTTTCCCCTACATGAGAAGAGGCTGGACGAAGGCCAGAGGGATACTCTGTTGTCTCTGTTACTGGTGCATGAATGTAACGGTGGAGTTTGAGCGAGAACTGTTAAAGTAAACCTCTTATCTGAGKAGGTTACACAAGCCTTACAACAACACTTACAGTGATGGAGAATCAGCCTCCAGTCTTCCTTTTCTATCGCCTCACGGGAAAGCTCTGGCACACTCACATGCCTGTCTCCTGCCTGCGATTAGACTTCAAATCTGCCTTCCTCTTGCCAACATTCTTTAGTCGGCCCCACTGCTTTGTCAAAGGGTGCTCTGTCGCTGCAGGAGCACAGGGGACTCAGCCAGAGAAGGCTCTGCTCCGGCATAGTCACCCTATTACCCCGTGCTGTCTGGAAACTTTCATCCTGATCACTTCTGAGGACTTACCTAACAAGGACTAAAATCCAAAAGCTTGGCTAGGAGAGGCCTGGCTGCAACCAGAACAACCAAAGAAACTGGATCAATCTTATGCAGACAACTACATCTTTCTTTTCGACTAAAGCTTGGAAGTGGTAAAATACAGCACAAAAACTTCCAAGAACCTGCCAGGGAGGTCCATTCTCAGCCCGTCCAAACATGGACCATTTGCCAGACGAGCCACGTTTGCGCTCAGACAGCACGGGCAGCTCGGCGTCTCAGAGCTCCAGGTCGAAGACAGTCCTCCGCCAGCGCCTGTCCCAGCTGATGACCTGCATCGAAGACCTGAGCTCTGACGACGAAGCCGACGCAGAGGTGTCCCGCTCTCTGGATGAAATGTTCCAGCTCTGCGGACGCTTCGTTCCCACAGATGCTTTCAGGTCAACAAGTGCTCACTCAGGCATTCACAGGACTAATATCACAGAAGCTGCTAGGATTCAAATTTGTACTTTGATGCAATTGTTGTTCATTTGCAGTAACATTTTATTGGTTTCCAGATGATCCGTTTGGTTTAAAACTCTTTGTATTCCCGCTCCAACAGGTTGCACATTGTCACCTGGAACGTGGCCACGGCAGAGCCTCCAGAAGATGTCACCTCTTTGCTGCAGCTAGACGCCCAAAATCCCATGGATTTATATGTGATAGGGTGAGAAATACACTATATACCAGTAAAAAATCTAAAAAKAAAGGAGGCTTTTTGATACAGTGGATGGGATAAAAGATGTCAGAGTGTCATTGTTTGATCTCTGTTTGTGTTGGTGGGAGTTAGTCTACAGGAAGTAAATGCCACCCCTTTGCGATTCCTCTCGGACCTGATAGTCGAGGACTCCTGGAGCCACCTTTTCATGGACACACTGGCACCCAAAGGCTTTGTGAAGGTGATGAAACGTTTGGTTTTTGGATTTATGTTTTAGTCTTTAAGTTTGTGAGTCCCACCTTCTGTTTTATCCTCACAATCCCGCCCTCCCATCTTATTATCTCCCTGTACCGCCACACGTTTTCTGGTGAACTTAGCCAGTTTTTCCTCTCCATTTGGTGATTTCTCGGGTCACATTTCCATTTATCCCCACAGGTCACCTCAGTGAGGATGCAGGGTTTGCTGCTGCTGCTTTTTGCCAAAGACGTGCATCTCCCTTACATCAGAGACATCCAGACCACCTACACTCGTACTGGCATCTTCGGCTACTGGGTAGGATGTTTAAAAGAGGACTCTGAATATTGTAGAGGTTTGCGCTTTTAAACCCTTTGAAATCCACTGACATCAGATGCTGTTTAGGCTGTTATGAAAGACCTTTTTTCGTTTGTGTAGCAGAAAGGGCAACAGCTTTGGCAATGTGAAAGAAAATGCTGAAATTAACTGGAACAAAGGCTCATGCTTTAAAACGCATAATCAATGTTAAACAAAGTAAATCGTCAAATTTATTTAAGATGGAAATCACCTCGAGAGACTAATTCGTCTTCTGTTTCTGTTTCAGGGTAATAAAGGTGCCGTTTCTGTGCGTTTTTCTTTCTACGGCCACATGATGTGCTTCCTGAACTGCCACCTGGCAGCTCACATTACCAACGCCCTGCAGCGCGTCGATGAGTTTGAGTACATCTTGGAAACGCAAGACTTTGACATCTTTGATACGCCTCATGTCCTGGACCACAAGTCAGCACACCTGAACATAACCACTAAACATAATAATAATAATAAAGTTCACCCAGTCTTGTTCTGCACCAGGTAAAATGACTTTCTCCTGCTCTTTCTCGCTCATAGGGTCGTATTCTGGTTTGGTGATCTAAACTTCCGTATCGCCGACCACGGCTTGCACTTTGTCCGCTCCTCCATCAATAGTGGACGCTTTAACTTGCTGTGGAGCAAGGACCAGGTGTTGTGTTGGAGCTGCATGCACAATATGTACATTTATTTATCAGTGCATTCGTTCTGATTAACTTTGTGTTCTTGCAGCTCACCATGATGAAGAAAAACGAACCCTTCCTGCAGGAATTTGAAGAGGGGCCACTAAATTTTAAACCTACATATAAGTTTGACCATAAATCTGATACTTATGATACAAGGTAACACATTCTACTTTAAAAACACACATATTACACTATAACCCGGTTTAGTCTTATCCCTGCTCCTGGTTTGTTTGTGGATTTTTGCACAGGTCTCCAAAGACATGGTTGGGTTTTAAGTAAGATACTCTATATTTTTGTGTTGCATGCCCCACATCTTTTTTCATGGTCACTTCACCTTTAATGTTTTTGGCACTAGTTGATGCAAAAGCAGTAACCACAGCCACACTTAAAAGCAGCTTAAAATAGTTACAATATAATCCCTTAGTTCACACATATAATAGACATAGAATGGCCTAACTTGGAAAGAAACAGAGTTTAACTCAAGTCAGAGTTAAACTGTTTTGGATTTGTTTTTGTTTTTTTCAAAGAGTTACAGTATCTGCCACAGGTAAGATGTTGATTGTACATAARCATATTCTTATCTCAAAAGATCTGAACCATTTCTTTAAAGGACAAAGCTGAAGCAGGTTTCATGCTGTTGAATTGCTGACGTGATCTGCATATTCATAACATCTAAACTCCTTTATGCTCTGCACTGTCTGCATTATTACATCAAATAAATAATTTACCAAACACAAATTCCCTTACTTTTTGTGCTATGTGTGGTTTGYTAAATTATTACAGACATACGGCTGAAAGATATTGTCACATGGTATTATTCACTGCATGTTAGAGTCTAGCTACAACTGCAATGCATGTGTTTCTGTCTGGTTTGTGTTGTTTAATAGCTCATTTTTATCCCTTTTATCAAATAACTATAAGGGAAATTTACCTGTTTATGCACATTCACATGAATGATGTCTCAGGTAAGATACAAAAAACATATTTTAATCTAACCTTAAGCTAAAACCGTGTTATTTGCTCTTGTTTTAACCATTTGCTCAGTGGCAAAAAGAGAAAACCAGCCTGGACAGATCGGATCCTCTGGAGGATCAAACACCTGCCATCCGAGGAGGAAGAGGAGGATGAAGTTGATGATAAGGCATCTACTTCTACAGATAATGTACAGGATGAATATCCAGTCCTGGTCACCCAGAACACATACACCAGTGACATGAGCTATGGAGTCAGTGACCACAAACCTGTTGTTGCAGACTTCACTCTGGAGGTGTGCAGTGAAGCCCCGCAACAGGATCATTTCTTGGTCAGTCTCTGACATACACATCCAACCTGACCTCCATTCTTTTTTCCTCTTGTCAACACTGCAGCTGAGGAAACGCTTCGACACACCACTGGTGCACGTGTCTCCTGTGGGTGAATGGAGCGCCGACCAGAACGCCCTTCTGACTTATACCGTTCAGGAGGACTTCATGTCTTCTACGTGGGACTGGATTGGCCTGTATAAGGTGCTATGACGAATTAAAACAATGTAAAGATGCTTTAACATTTCTGAACTGGAAAGATRTGAACTGATGTGTTTTCTCCCCTGCAGGTTGGATTTAAAAGTTCATCTGACTTTGAAACCTTTGTTTGGGTCAGAGAGGACGAGCTGCCAGAGGTCAATGAAGTCATAGAGGTAAAAAAATAAAAAGGAGCAGAGTTTTAATTCATACTTTATTTATTATTATAAATGGATATATTTTTGGCTGCAGATAACTGTGGATAAAGACAAGATCCCTCTGCTGGGTGGAGAATATGTTTTGGGTTACTACAGTACGAACATGAACAGAATCGTTGGACTCAGTGAGTGCTTTCAGGTGAGTGTACCACCTGACTTTGTGTGCAGCTTCTTATCACCTGTTGTTTGTGTTCATGTGTTTTTATTTTTACAGATCCTGGAGTCAAAGCGGGCTGTCACAGAAGGTCTTGATCCTGAGGACATCAATGGAATCAACAGATAAAAATTTATTCCGACTTCATTCAGATGTGAAGCTCCTGAAAATGATGCCGTTTACAACTTTCCCTTTCAAATTTACTCATTTAGAGACTAGATCTGTAGTAAACAAAACAACAACAATATTTTATCCTGTTAAAGCAATTACTAAATTAATATAGGAAAGGTGCAGAAAGAAAAAATACTGTTTTTAGCTACTGGATATGTATTCAGTCAGTATTGTTATACAGTATTCAATAAAGCAATTTCATGCTGTTGAGTTGATTGTGCCAGAAAATAATTATGAAATAAATGTGGAAATGATCTGCCAGTCATTGGATATAAATATACAAAATAATAATGATGATTTATGTTGATTTACTTTTACCATGTTCTTCATAAAGACAGAGAAGTGAAGCAAGAATATGAAAAAAAGAAATGTAACAGCATACCAATCTGTGACAGTCAACAGAATCAATAATAAATTATGTTTTTAATTCAATCCGAATTAAAAGATTTTTGATCTATCTTGATGTGTATTTTGGTTGTATTTTGTCTTTCCTTTGCAAAGTTCAGGTGGGGAAATGTGTTTTACAATCCTTGGCTGTCATTTAGGCTATGGAAACACTACTGTGGTAAAGATATGTCTCTAATAAAAGTTCATGTCGGGGTCTGAATCTTTCCCACAATTCAGTGCGCGTTCGGCGGCTTGTCACTTGACATCGCACAGTCTTTTCATTTAAAGGCTCTTTGGTTGTTCACACGTGGAGTGCTTATTTCCTCTGCTAATCTGAAGGTAATTGTTAAATGTGTTTATTTGACGGTCAGCTGGTGTGTAAATCCAAAGAGAGTGTGTAAACAAGTGAGCATTATACTCCTGTCCAGCGGTCTATGCTAAAATGATTTGAAGGTGCTTAAAATGCTAGCTAAATGCACGCTAGTTGAGTTAGCTTAGCTGGCTCACTGGCTGCCTTAAAACTGCTATATAGTTGAGTTTTTTTCATTATTTTGGTACATTTCTTTTTGATAGAATGATTTCGTTACCGTGTGTGCTCTGGTTACCTGCTTTTCTATTTAATAAATAAAAACGGTGAATTGAAGTTTGGTGCTTGTACTAGTTAGCTAGCTAGAAGAGTTTGTGTTAAAACAGCATAAGTTGTAGTGTTTTGTTTGACCAGCTTTTTTATTACGATAAAGAATGACAACATTTTGCAGTGTCATGATATTCAAATAGTAAAACATGTTGACCCTTTTGAAACAGGAGCATGTTTTTCCCATAATAACAGATGTGTTTTAATGGAAAATTAAAGCTACTCGTTTGCACAACATCACAATTTCTGCATTACTTCTCTCATTGCATGATTTACCTATTAGATAAGCTAACTCCATGTGATGAACTATTTTTGTGCAAATAGTGTAAATCAGTTTTATTGGATCAACATTTTTAAAATGACAGCTGTATGGATTTGGCTTTAAATAAGACAGAAGAAACAAAATAGAAGGTTTTACATCAACATTTGTGTTGTCTCTCCTGCTGTTCTCATGATTCTGTTTTTACATTATTCCTTACATTGTGTCATTTAATAAGTACATTTTGTTTTGTCTGAACAAAACATCAGGATGGAGAGTGAGGACGTGGAGCGGCTGTTGATCCAGTTTCAGGATGAGAATGGGGAGGTTCTGGGTTCACCTTTTGATGTGCCTTTAGACATTACTCCAGACAAACTACAACTTGTCTGCAATGCTTTGCTTCAGAAGGTAACGTGTCACAGTATAACCATACTGTGCTATATTAAGTAGTAATAACAATGCTCTATACACAATTTTTCAAAAAGTAAATCCAGCTTTGTGTACATGATAGTTTATTATATGATGCAAGCTCACACTGGCTGCATTACCCATTGTGTTTGGGCAGAAAATGATTTTTATTTTAGGAAAAAAGCTTCAATGACATGCATGTCTCAGCTGAGGCTGCATCAGTGTCAGAGACAACAAAAAATACAATTTTATGAGTTGGAAGTACATCTGAAACAGCATTGTTTTCATTTAGATGCATATCGAATGGCAGAAGAAATCAGTCTTGTAACCAAATGTCAGAGCTATTATTTTTTTCGATATTAAAAAAAGTTGAGACCAAGGATTGCATCCATTTGGAGATTCAGTTATTCAGGTTACATCCCAGTTAATTACATATTTTACTGTTATCCCCTGCAGGAAGAGCCAGTACCTCTGGCGTTTTTTGTGCGTGGAGAAGCAGAAGTGGTGTCCACGCTTCGATCTTGTGTTAAGGCTCTTGGAGTCGAGACGGAACAAGTTCTGCCGGTGGTGTACCAACCTGAGGCCGTGTTCAAGGTTAGGGCTGTGACCCGTTGTACCAGCACCTTACAGGGACACACCGAGGCTGTCATTTCCACCGCTTTCAGCCCCACTGGCAAGTGAGTAACTCAAACACTGAACAGCTGCCAGCATTTATTCTGCGTTTTTTTTCTCTCTCTCTCTCTCTCTCTCTCTCTCTCTCTAACAATCCATATGATGTAAAAACACCCAGTGAGACTCTTTAGTGAAACTTTTGAGAAAATGAACACAAGTACATGCTTTTTTTTTTAGATATCTGGCCAGCGGTTCAGGTGACACCACAGTGCGATTTTGGGACTTGACAACCGAGACTCCCCTCTACACCGCCAAAGGTATAAAGTCACTTCTATAAGGAAATGAGCTCTGCTGCCAATTTAATAAGATCCACTTGACTGATGATTTAAGCCACCATTGTGCTGGACTCTCCTCTTTTAAAGGACACACACACTGGGTCCTGAGCATCGCCTGGTCACCTGATGGAAAGAAACTGGCCTCTGGGTGCAAAAACAGTCAGGTGTGTTTTAAACACAGTTCTCATGTGTTTAATTTGTGTACATCTTAAAGGTGAATTTCTCATTTGTTATTTTTTGTTTTTGTGTTTAGATCTTTCTGTGGGATCCAGCCACGGGCAAACAGATTGGGAAGACCTTAACAGGACACACCAAGTGGATCACTTGGCTCTGCTGGGAACCTCTTCATCTGTGAGTGTTTGTTTATTTTAAACTACTAAGAAGCAGCTTTGATGTTAACGTTCTTTGTAATGTAAATACATTGTTGGGTTAAGCTCTTATTTCTGCTCCTCCCCTATTTTTTTTAGTAACCCAGAGTGTCGCTACTTAGCTAGCAGCTCTAAGGACTGCTCTCTGCGCATTTGGGACACAGTGCTGGGACGCTGTGAGAAGATTTTGACCGGACACACTCAGTCGGTCACCTGTGTGAAGTGGGGAGGAGACGGACTCCTCTACACCTCCTCCCAGGACCGGACAATCAAAGTGTGGAGAGCGAAAGACGTAAGGGTGTGCTTGTGTTTTGAGCTGAATGAAAACAGCAGCGAACGATCAAACGTGTTAAAGTCTGCCTTTTTTTTGGTTTTAGGGCATCCAGTGCAGGACTCTGCAGGGTCACGCCCACTGGGTGAACACCCTCGCTCTCAGCACGGACTACGTCCTGCGAACTGGAGCTTTTGAGCCTGCACATGCAACAATAAACCCACAGGATCTCACCGGATCTTGTAAGAGCAGGTTTTATTTTAGAAATATTGATTTGGATCTCTAAAATTAATATTCTTACCTAATAAGTGTTTGTTTTCTTCTCAGTGGACGAGTTGAAGGACAGAGCGTTGGAAAGATACAAGAAAGTTAGAGTGGGTAACAGTCGTATTCATGTGTAATCATCCCTGTATCGGTGCTTTTTAATCTATTTATTTTTATTTATTTTTAATGCTACAGGGCTCAGCTCCAGAGCGCTTGGTTTCCGGCTCCGATGATTTCACGTTATTCATGTGGAATCCTGCAGAGGAAAAGAAACCCGTGGCCCGGATGACGGGCCACAGCGCTCTGGTCAATGAAGTGCTCTTCTCCCCTGACACCAGACTGCTCGCCTCCGCCTCTTTTGATAAATCCATCAAAATCTGGGATGGACGCACCGGGAAGTAAGAATCAGCACTCACTGATGAGATAACAAATGAATCTGGATATAGTAACACTAGTGCTGGGCGGTATGACCCAAATTTTATATCACGGTATTTTCAACATTTACACTGGTTTCACGGTATATCACGGTGTTTTTCTCTTCATCACAGGTCAMCTGATAATAAAATGTACAAACCCTGCTTATTAACTTTTCTCTTTTTCTGTACCTCTGTCTGTGTCGCTGTTTCCCACCTCTAAGTGTTTTTTCTCTGACTGGTGGTTGGAGACAGTAATCATGCATTTTGGTCCGGTCATGAAGGAGGAGGGTTAAGAAAATATTATCGGTTCTATTGTTTTATGTTATTTAATAAAGATTAACAGTACGACTCACCTTGCACACCAGTCAACTCAACTCCATTACAAACTTCTTTTCCCGGGCTTTTCACAATAGAACCACGCTAAAGTCTCCATGCGTCTCCATGTCTCCATATTAACGTTGCGTGTTTAATCTAACTGTGCACGTCACTGAAGAGGTGTTTACTACATTAAGCGATGGCAAAAATGGGATGTTTTTTTAACGTCAGTAAATATAAGCAGCGGAATCGCCATCCGCCYCTGCAACAAACTGCTCAACAATAACATTAGCATGCTAACGCACATAGCGGTGCTGTGAGGAAAAGTGTCCCCCGGGAAACAACAGTTCACTGGTGACTGCGACGAAAAGTTCTGCACGTGTTCAGACTATTTTAACCAGTATGTCGGTATTCAGAGAATTCATAAAACAAAAATATAAAAAGGTATTCGGTACGAACCGGTATACCGCCCAGCACTAAGTAACACATTTGTCCATTAGGTGGTGGCGTGGAGCTAAACTGAGTCTTCTGCCTGCCCACAGGTACTTGATGTCGCTGCGTGGCCACGTGGGATCTGTGTATCAGGTAGCGTGGTCCGCAGACAGCAGGCTGCTGGTCAGCGGCAGCAGCGACAGCACACTCAAGGTGTGGGACGTTAAAACGGGGAAGCTCAACATGGATCTTCCAGGTCACGCTGATGAGGCAAGCAGAGGAGCTGTATGAAAAGATTCATGACGGTTTCTTCCTTATTGGCTTGTGTTGGTTATGTTTTATTCATGTGCGCAGGTTTTTGCTGTGGACTGGAGTCCTGATGGACAGAGAGTGGCCAGTGGTGGGAAAGATAAATGTCTCAGAATGTGAGCGTGACACCGTGAAGCTTTCAGAAAGTTGTCAATCAATCAAGCCTAATGTTTTCACTTGTTTTTTATGTTTTTAGATGGAGAAGATAGTCCTGTCACTTTTTTGCAACTTTTGCAGAAGATTATCCGTCTTGTGGTTTCAGTGCACCTGACAGCTGGGATAAAGGGTGTCTCCAGACTGTATCTAATCCTCCATTTGTCTGTTGAGGAACTCGAGTCTGGTCACAAGGCAAATGTGGAGGTTTGGATTGGTTTTACAGTGTAAGACTGAGAGGAAGCTAAATACATCCAGTCAGATTACAGCACGATCTGACAAAAAAACTGATCATTTGGAACTGTCTTGCAAAACTTTTTTAAACAGTGTTGCCAGGCTAATTTTTTTGAACTAGTTCAATAGAATATAAGGGGATTTATTAATCAGCTGTACATTTAAAGCCTTTCTTCTGATCAAACCTCATCAGATGTGTACAGGAGGGATCCTGTGAGCTGGTTAAAGGAACAGGTGGGAGTGGTATTACCTTCTGTGGTTTTAATTCCAGCAATGCTTCTCCTGCTCCTTCAGCCTTTAATCTCTTGTTCTGTGCTCAGCAATGCTGTAACCTTCTTCATTTTACTACCTGTGTGGTGAAACGCTTGTGCTGTTGTCATATTCCACAGTGAGGAAAAACTGTTACTGTCCCAGTTGTGTGAACTTCAATGGGATTACAGTTTAAATATATTTTATCCAATTAATGTTTAATGAAGTAACGAATTAATGGAGAAAAATCTAAGCCCAGGACCTATATAGGGTGAGGAAAGAGCGGTTTGTCCCATACTTGATGCCATGTAATTTAAATTAATAATGCTGAAGTAACCAAAGTTTGATCTTTACCTCGTGAGATCTTAACTCATTTTTATACTGATAAAAACTTTTCGTTTTGGTTGCATCTTCTCACAAGCTACAGGAGTGGGATATCAGATGAAAACTTGCAAATCTGTTCAGTTAAGCTATTCAAATAAAGGTTTCCATCTCATAAAGAATTTCTACTGAGCAACATTTATTTTTTACAAATGTTTAGCTTTGCAGTCCTGTAAACACCCCAAACTGTCTTATTTTTACAGTAGCTTTTTTTAGGGTTTGTGCATCGTATCCTCTAAAATTCTGTAATACATTGTTCACATTTGTGTTTATTCAGTACATTTCAAACATGTTATATCATTATTTAGGCTTGTATCTCAAATATGTAGCATGTTCCTCAACATGATTACCTACTAGTCTATTTGTAATAAAATACTGTAGATTTCCAGTAATTTGCATTCGCATCTTAAAGCACATTACTATGTTTTTGTATCTGTCACAGGTGTTTACAACCAGTTCAATTAATAGAAATAATCATTGATGCTAAATATGCTTGAGTCTGAATAAATAACTTATTTTTATGAATGGAAATGGGTAAAAAAAAATTGCTTCCCAGTGAAATGAGATTCAAACACAGGATTGACATGTCTGTTCGGATTTTTTTTAATCTGAAATTTATTATCATGTACAATTAACTTGGATCATTACAGTCATGTTATTTTAGTATATCTTCCACACAATAAAACCAACCTACCCAACAGGATCTCATACACCACATCCAAGATGTGCACTTAAGTTGTCTGAAAAGCTGCAAAAGATTCAACACAATCGTGCTGGAAGAATCTGAAATGACTGAGAAACAAGATGCTACAAACAGAAACCCCCTTTTTGCTCCTGTATGAAGTAAAACACTTTCTCCTATCAGGACTAGTTTAACTGGTGAAGATAGTGAAGCTGTTTTAGCACAAAAAGGACTTAAAAGTTCAAGGCTGTGTGGTGCTGCTGGGTCAATCAAAACTGGTCTTTTGCTTCGAGACTTCTCACGCAAGTTAAACCTTGGATATGCTGAAGGCTGCTAGAAAAGAAAATAGCATTTAGAAAAACATTGTGCGTAAAATTAGGGTACTATGCACAGACTGAAATGGCTAAATACCATTTTTCAGTTTGCATACATAAAGCTTATGTTGCAGGTTAGATTGATGTAAACAACGTGGCAGAATCTGATTGAAAGATAAGACTGAAATCTAAATCAGCAAAAAACCACTCTGGGAAATCTATGGCTAATATTTCGGCTGTCTACTCTAAAAAAAATTAAAAAATGTCATTTTTAGAGTATCAAACATACACTCACTCCTAGTTCTGCTGCTTCCTACTACAAGATATAATTAACAGGATTAAAGGTGCCACCTCATCACTTGTGCAACTGAGACCATGTCTGCAATGAGCATTGGGGACTTTGGAGTAATTTGCAAAAATATTCAGTTTATTATTACTTTGCCACCTTAAAAAATGAAAAATTCATGTATTTTTTTAATTCTCCAGATTGATTAAGTTAAATAGAAGAAAAAACAATACAAAACTGAGGGTTGYGTTAAAAATATAACGATTTGGTTATGTTGTGAGGAGAATGACGAGATGAGTGAATACTTTTGCAAACCACTAAATTACCAAGACGGGATGAAAAGTGGAGTGTTGATGCCGAAAGCACAACCAAAGCATGATAACACAGATGTGTTGCAGTATAGAGATTAAGTAAAGGGATGTTTGAATCTAATCCGATCCTCTTTATAACTGCGCCTTTCACTGCCTTTCAAAATAAAATATTTCCTTTTTGTCTGACTCATTCACTAGAAAAATAAATAAATCAATCAAATGCTGACTGACCCCCGCTGTCTTCTTAGTGCGAGTCTGGTAAAACGCATGAATGCTATCTTAGCAGGAAAATGGTCGTGCGTCACTTTCTCAGGCCGATGTAGGCGGCTAGTACAAACTAGATTAGAGGTGTTAGGTTGTGCGTAATATGAGGCACTGATCTTGTGCTTCCCGTGTCACATTCGCGCCGCTCTACTGCGTCTTCCACACGTCGTTGAGCATTTTGACCACCTCCTCGTAAATGACGAAGACTATGGCCACGTCCAAACACACTCGGCCGAGCCTGGGAACCGTGCCTTTGTAGAACCTGCGAGAAGAACGCGGAGGTGAGGTCGGGTGGAAAAAAACAACAAAAAAGTTAAAGGGATCCATGATTAGTTGTAACATTAGACTATTTAATAAACATATTTTAACTGTAAAATAAAGACTGTAAAAGTACTGTAAGCTGTTTAGTTTTTATCATTTTTAAACTAAAAGTTTAAAATATGTTACAAGGATGGGGCCATTTTATTTACACGCAAAGCATTCTGGGTAAATTATGGCATGGATAGGTCCTTGGTGCAAGGTTGCTTGTGAGCTATATCCACCCTGAAAGTTAATCTTGGACAATATCTGATGATCGACTCTTTTAAATGAAACCAGAGAGCGTTGACAGAGAGGAGAAGGTAGAAA
>NW_013952419.1:1146784-1151783 GCF_001266775.1 Austrofundulus limnaeus | reverse complement strand
TAGCTCGCTCACACCGAGGACCTATCCATGTGATCATTTACCCAGAATGCTTTGTGTGTAAATAAAATGGCTGCATCCATGTTAAAATATATTTTTAAAAATGTACTAAACATCCTACACTATTTTTACAGTGTTTATTTTACAGTTAAAATATATGTTTATCAAATAAAGTCTAATGTTACAACTAATCATGGATCCCTTTAAAGGGGAGGGATGTGTGGTACTCACGCCTGTGGTCCTTCGTGCTTCAAGATCTGGAAGGCGCAGTCCAGAGTGTTTTTGTAGCGATGGGCTTCTAAACCCTACAAAATAATTATTTTAAATACTTAGAATCTGCCTCTGAAACAAAATTCTTTACCTGGCACTCATACAAAGAGATTTAGTCAGTATTAGCTCCACATATACTACAGTCTTGGTCTTGAATATACTATAAAGAGTTACCTCTTTCTTTAAATCAGAAAACACATTTTATAACTAAAAGAAACAAGAGTTTTGCCATAACCCACTTTCTGGAATACCCCATCACAAGTTGTGATTCCTACCTGCATTCGGGTCTTAACCACATCTAGAGGCGTGTTTCCAAAAACACTGGCTGCTCCTGCTGTCGCTCCAAACATCGCTGTAACAATCGGGTGCATTTCTCTTCTGGAATCGTCACCTTTAAGGCAAAAAAAAAAGGTTGCACAAGGGAGGACGATCTTTAATCAGATCTGGATAATTTAATGAAATATAAAATTGTGTTTTATGTTCAGGTCTTCTCACCTTTGTACCAGTTCCTCAAAGAGGTCATAACGAAGAATCTTATGGCCTGATTGCTTCCTTGTTTCAGCACAGTCGCGGTCAGGCCTTGATACGTACCCCTCAACCCTAAACGAGTTCAAACGTTTGTGATCCCACAGATACGCAACGCTACTCATTACGCGGTTTTCCTGCTCTCTCACCCTGTTCTCTGACGATCTCACTGACTCCATGGAAGAAGCCTCTGTAGCGAGGCCGGAGCGAACACTGGTCATGGATCAGCTTCACCTGGGAGGCGTGAGGAGAACCGCGTTATATTCAGATTAGCAAGGAGAGGAGCGCGAAACAAACACGTACCTTCAGCGTCTCCATGGGGCAGACGATCAGCACGGCCTCGGCTATCCCAGCTCCTAAACCACACAGGAGACTCCGCGTGTTGTCTAGTCGACCTGTGTGATCCCGCATCGGGTTGCTGAGAATTTCAAACGTGCCAAACCTGGAAAAGGATTGATACATTTTAAAAAATAATAATAATCTAATATCTCTGATGTTTATAACCATAACAACTCTAAATAGGCAATCTGCATGAGTTTCACTGTTTGCAAAATGAAGATAAAGCTTCCGGCTCATATTATCAGTTTTGAATGAAAAATRAATATTAAATCAAATCGTGACCCCAAAAATAAGGATTGAATCGAACAGTTAGTAAAAGATTCCCACCCCTAGTTCAAAGCATAAAATTTCTAATTAGAAATAGTGAACAATCATATGTTTTGACTGTGTATTCCTTTCATTTGAAAACATGCCGAGTCACTGAATAGATTCTGTTTTGTCTGTTTGGGGTTCATCCTCATGCTGGAAACAAAAAAAAAAATAGTTTGTTGCCTTATGTTTTGTTTTTTGTTGCATTTTAAAGCAGCCAGATGTAAAAGCTACTCAGCCCCAGTMTGTGCATCTTCTTCACCTGACTGCAGATTTGGGAATTGACCCYTAGAGCAGAGAGCTGAGGCCTCGGTACAACCCTCTGAGTCCATGATCCTGCACGGTCAGCCTCACGCAGTCTCCTGTGCACAAAACAAACCCACACACACACACCGCCAGCAGGAGTGAGAATCCCAGCACAGACATAGACTCATCCTGGAGATCCTGGCAGGTGACCTACCAATGCCCCTGTATCTGGGCGGGTTGGCTCTCTCATCCAGCTGCAGCTGAGTCTTGACATACTCTGTGGGGAAGGTGATGCAGATCTCTATTGCTCCTGCGATGCCTCCTGGATGGGAAAGAATAAAATCCTGTCAGGGTTTGTTGACTCAGGCAGTGCTGTAAAACATGGCTATAAGAGTAAAGAGAAGCTACATCATTTAGCATCACTGCTGTCTGACCCAGTTCTGCATGACCAGCTTTAATGACTTATATTACTGTCATATGTGTAGCAGCATGCACACTTATTGGTGAAAACCTACACGCTGGTTGAATGTTAGAAAAACCAACCTGCTAGGATAGCTTTCCCAGGGTGGGTGATTTTCCTCCCTCCGGGGGCAGCGGCCGCCAGGTTCCTCCTCGCCGCCGACAGCCTCCGGTGCGCGGGCAGCTCCGCGGCCAGCAGACGCGGCGGGGCTGGAAGCTGCCGACGGATAGCCGAGCTCGGGGGATGTCTCCGGGCCGAGCGGCTCTCACAGGGTCCCTCGCAGACCGAAAAGGGCTTGAGCAGCGAGGACATGTTGAATGTCGGGGGACAGAAGTGGTGCTGATGGTGGCGCTCGTTTTCAGACAATGTGAGAGATGACAACAACACGGGAGGGCGGGGCACCAGCGTGGCGGCGGCGGCGGCGCTCGTGGTCACCTGATGGCGCAGGCCACTCGGTCACGTGACTTGGCGTGATTTTTCTCAGCCAATCACGTGAAGGATGCTGCTTGTGTGCCGAGGTAACAATGGCTCTCTGTTCGTGTGAATTCAGAAMCAGTATTCACACTGTTGTTTTACTGTTTTGTAGTTCAAAGAAAATGTTTTCACTAATTAACCTCATCTACTTAACCAGCTCACTCAGGAAGTGAGGGTTGTGAAACTTTCACTGATATATTGAACTGGGCTGGTTAATTAATTAATTAATTAATTAATTAATTAATTAATTAATTAATTAATTAATTAATTAATTAATTAATTAATTAATTAATTAATTAATTAATTAATTAATTAATTAATTAATTAATTAATTAATTAATTAATTAATTAATTAAATCCACCTGGAATTTGTCTTTTTCAAAAAAAAACTCAACCTTTTTCATGTTCTATGAACAATACATTTAATCAAGGCACTAACGATCTATAGTTTGGCTGATGGTCCTCTTCTGCATGTGACCAACCTGATTGTCCACCATGTGGAGGCAATGTTAAGGCTGAGTTCACCTGAAACTCCTCAAGAAGTCTCTTTGGAGGAGGAGAACCTGTCTAAAGGACCTATTATTATTTTTTTCTTTTTTATTTTTCTACTGAGATGCATCAAGATATGACTTATATAGTTAACCACATAATAAACTTAACTCATATTGTATATTGAATTGTTTGAGCCAAAGTGGACTTAATGGGAGACGACCAAAAGCCTGACTGGAATTTGCCAGACTAGCCTGACAAGCCACAAAGCTTCTGGGAGAGTGTCCAGATGAGACAAAAATTGAACTTTTTGGCAACGCACATCAGCTCTACGTTCACAGACGGAAAAATGAAGCATATCAGGAAAAGACCACTGTCCCTACTGTGAAACATGGAGGAGGCTTAGTTATGTTCTGGGGCTGCTTTGCTGCACCTGGAACAGGTTGTCTTGAATAGTGGTACAATGAAATCTCAAGACTATCAAGGGATTCTAGAGATAAATGTGCTGCCCAGTGTCAGAAAGCTTGGTCTCAGTCTCAGGTCATGGGTCTTGCAATAGAATAATGACCTAAAACACAACTAAAACASCCAATAATGGCTAAGAGAAAAACATTGAACTGTTCTGAAGTGGCCTTCTATGATCCTGACCTTATTCCTATTGAGCATCGTTGGAAGGAGCTGAAACTTGCCTTCCAGAAAAGGCAACCTTCAAACCTGAGACAACAGAAGCAGTTTGCTCATGAGGAATGGTCAAAATACCTGCTGAGAGGTGCAGAAGTCACYCTGACAGGTCCAGGAATCGTTTGATTGCAGTGATTGCCTCAAATGGTTGTGCAACAAAATATTAAGTTAAGGGTACCATCATTTCTGTCCAGGCCTGTTTCATTAGTTGTTTTTTTTATTCTGTTGAAGCATGGTTGAAAAGCAATGTCTGACTTTCACGTATTCATTTTCATAGAATTTTGTTGTCTGATTCAAGTTATTTCTGTGAGTTTTTCTTTCATTAAACGAGGGATACCAACATTTTTGTCCACGTGTATACAGTATAAACACCACTTAACTAACTTCAGCAGCAATGGGCTAAATCCGCAATTCATATGGTTTTTGTGTAATCAGTCTTGGTCCATCATATCTCCTGTTATTTACTTTAATAACAAAGTTTAATTTTAGTTTGAGTGCCTTGTGTTTGCATGGACCCTTTGTTAAGAGTGAGGTGGGTCAAGGTTCTGCTTGTGTGTCGTTAGTTTCAAGAAGCTATCAACCTGATAACATTTTAGGAAAATTCAGCTTAAGGTCCATGGTAAAGTGGTAATGAAAACATTACAAAACTGATAACACTGGCTGAAATTTGTAACTTTATTTTGAAGGAGGGATAGCTCAAAATACAAAAAAAACAAAAAACAACATGCAACACAATAATCACTATTGTAATTGGGCTTAAATATACAAGTGAGTCTGATGAACTGAAATTTGTAACTTTATTTTGAAGGAGGGATAGCTCAAAATACCCCCCAAAAAAAAAACAACATGCAACACAATAATCACTATTGTAATTGGGCTTAAATATACAAGTGAGTCTGATGAACTGAAATTTGTAACTTTATTTTGAAGGAGGGATAGCTCAAAATACCCCCCAAAAAAAAAACAACATGCAACACAATAATCACTATTGTAATTGGGCTTAAATATACAAGTGAGTCTGATGAACTGAAATTTGTAACTTTATTTTGAAGGAGGGATAGCTCAAAATACCCCCCAAATAAAACAAATAAAAAAATAAATAGATAAAAATACAAATAAATAAAAATAATAATGATAATTAAAAAAACATGCAAAACAATCATCACTGTTGTAATTGGACTTAAATATACAAGTGAGTGTGACGAAGTG
>NW_013952419.1:1134876-1146070 GCF_001266775.1 Austrofundulus limnaeus | reverse complement strand
ATATGCTGGGGAATGCTGGGGAAAAACAGTTTCTGATGAAAATCATAATTTCAGTATAATTCCATACTACAAAACTACCCAGTTCTAAAATAACTTGTTTTTTTTTACTCTGTATTACCCAAAATGCAGGTCATTGGGAAGTCTTGAAATTATGACTAATACTTATTCAATGACTAAGTGAGACTTCTGAGTTAAATCAGTCTCAGTAAAATAACCTATTTAGTCAGAAATGGAACAACCTGTTCAGTCACTTGGGGACGATTATCTGAGTCAAGAGACCTGAGGCAGTACCAGCATGGGTCAGGAGGTTGATCTGAAAATASAAAGAGTACAAGGTTAAACAAACAAATGTCTCAGATGTTTACAGATAACTGGACAGTTCTAATACACAGACCTCCTTTAAACATAAAATCAAAGTGCAGTGATTACCAAAAGTTAACATGCTGGGTTTATCGTTTGAGTTAGATTTAGGATAAAGATATGTGTTGGACATTCAGTTTTGGCAGTTAAAGTGTAAATGTGAGGTTTGGTAAATCAGAGAGAGACACAGAAACAATCCTGAAATAGTACGGCGTGTGTCTTACTCTGTGTGACGGAGGGATGAGATGACGCTGATGTGGCAGTCATCTCTTCTTCTGTTGACAGGTGGGACCGCAGGAGGCTGTCCCCATCCCTCTGTGTGTCTGTGATGTCTGCAACCTCCTGCTGCAAAGCTTCCTCAGCCCTGATACACAGATCCTCTTCACCCTCATCAGTCACACAAACCAAAGAGCAAAAGCACATGAATTTAATTTCATTGTTGTTGAAAAGTTTGATGGACCTTATTTGGCATTTTGTGACCCACCACGAGTTCTGCCTCTCCGTCGTTGGCTCCACCATCATTGCCTTCCTCTTTCTGTGAGTTTTGGGAATCATCTGCCTCCTCGTCACAGTTCTGGGTCAGTGTTTCAGCTTCGATAGAAGTTGTCCCACTGAGGTTGCAGAGGGAAAAAAAAGGCCGCCAAATTAAAAGACATGCCCTCCTAACTGCTGAACCAGAGGGTTATCAGCTAATCAGTCACTAGCTGCTTCCACCTGCTCAGCTTCTACTGTTACTCTCAAGGTGAACGCTTGATTAGTCGTGAACATTAATCCACTCCTTGCCTTACCTTTCTGTGCTCTCTTCCTCCATCCCTGCTCATATGTCTCCCACCCAGGGCACCTGCTGTGTTATTTCCTTCTAATCCCGCTGTTTTGTTTTTAACTTTTCTCTTCCTGTTTACGCCTGCCGGCCTGCCTCTCTCCTCTATGTCTGTGAAACGGAAACTCCACTCTTTTAATATTTCATGTGTCTGAATAGCTCCACAAGCGGGTCTCTGTAAAGAATAATCAGGTGAGGGCTCTGATGTCTGCGCGGTGGAGTCTGATTTGACGTGAGCAAAACCTGACGAGACCTGCAGAGGTCTCACATAGTTACTTTAATTAATCTCAATGAAGATATTTCATGATATGTTGACCTTATAAGTACAGTATATGATGAATGATGACCAGCTGATTTTAGTGGAAACAAACATTTTTATCTATGGCTTTTAGATTGTTAAATTTTAAATACAGACAACAAATATGAGCACATGAAGTTAGGTAAAAACAATATAGCAATATCTACTAAAGTACACCCTGGAACTTACTTCATACTTACAGAGTACATATCCAGTACTTACAGGAATTGAGCTGTATTTTGAAGTGATTAGTTACTCTGTGGAAAATAGATGATAGATAGATGGGTGGACAGACGGATAGTTAGGTGGGTGGGTAGATACAGCGGGTAAAATAAGTATTGAACACATCACCATTTTTCTCAGTAAATATATTACTAGAGGAGCTAATGATATGAAATTTTCACCAGATGTCGGTAACAACCCAAGTGATCCATACATACAAAGAAATCAAACATAAATGTCCAGAAATGAAGTTATTTGTAATAATGTGGAATGGCACAGGGAAAAAGTATTGAACACATGAAGAAAGGGAGGTGTAAAAAGGCATGGAAAGCAAAGACACCAGCTGAACTCTCTCAGTAATTAGAAAGCAAGCCTGCCCCTTGTCAGTGCAAGTTAATATCAGCTGGTTCAGTCCCAAATGATGGCCAGGTATCACACAAGAACCATCTGATGATGGGTAAAAGTAAAGAGCTCTCTCAAGACCTTCACAACCTTATTGTTGCAAAGCATAATGATGGCATCAGTTACAGAAGAATGTCTAAACTTCTGAAGGTTCCAGTGAGCACTGTTGGGGCCATAATTCAGAAGTGGAAAGAACATTATTTCACCATAAACCGACCACGACCAGGTGCTCCTCACAAGATTTCTGACAGAGGAGTGAAAAGAATTATCAGAAGAGTTGTCCAAGAGCCAAGGACCACTTGTGGAGAGCTTCAGAAAGACCTGGAATTAGCAGGTACGTTTGTTTCAAAGAAAACAATAAGTAATGCACTGAACCACCATGGCCTGTATGCACGCTCACCACGCAAGACTCCACTGCTGAAGAAACAGCATGTTGAAGCTCCTTTAAAGTTTGCTGCACAACATTTAAACAAGCCTGTGTAATGAGAATATAGTCTGGTCAGATGAGACCAACATTGAACTGTTTGGATGCCAGAATACACATCATGTTTGGAGGTCAAGTGGCACTGCACATCAGCCCAAAAACACCATACCAACAGTGAAGTTTGGAGGTGGGAACATCATGGTGTGGGGCTGTTTTTCAGRATATGGTACTGGCAAACTTCAAATAATTGAAGGAAGGATGAATGGAAAAATGTACAGAGACATTCTTGATAAAAATCTGCTTCCATCTACCAGGATGATGAAGATGAAACATTGCTGGACATTTCAGCAAGACAATGAGCCCAAACACAAAGCCAAGGAAACTCTCAGTTGGTTTCAGAGAAAGAAACTAAAGCTGCTGGAATGGCCCAGCCAATCACCTGACCTGAATCCAACAGAAAATCTATGGAAAGAACTAAAGATCAGAGTTCATAGAAGAGGTCCACGAAACCTTCAAGATTTGAAGACTGTTTGTGGAAGAATGGGCCAAAATCACACCTGAGCAATGCATGCCACTAGTTTCTCCATACAGGAGGCGTCTTGAAGCTGTCATTGCCAACAAAGGCTTTTGTACAAAGTATTAGATAAATTTCAGMAAGTGTGTTCAATACTTTTTCCCTGTGCCATTCCACATTATTACAAATAACTTCATTTCTGGACATTTATGGTTTGATTTCTTTGTATGTATGGATCACTTGGGTTGTTACCGACATCTGGTGAAAATTTCATGTCATTAGCACCTCTAGTAATATATTTACTGAGAAAAATGGTGAAGTGTTCAGTATTTATTTTACTCGCTGTAAATGGGTATAGACGTGGTAGATAGATTGGTAGATGGGTAGATATATTTTGCACTTTCTATCGAGGTAATTTTGGTTTTTAATATTCAATCAAACAAAAAAGCAGCTTCAATCAAAAAAAATTAATCAAAAAATTTCAACCAAACAAAATTTTCAATAAAAACATGTCAACCAAAAAACAATAATTTCAACCAAACAACAAATCAATAAAAAAAAAATAAAAATAATAATAATAATAAAAAATCAATCAACATGTTTTTTGCAAGACAGAAATTTTTGGTTGCATCTCAAACTTTTGGTTGACGCTTTAGGTTTTTGTTTGAACTCAAAAAACTTTTGAACTCAGAGAACATGAACATTCGGGGTGGGATCTAAGGAGCAACAATAATGTAAGACGCTTCCCTCTTGGTTAGTGCGACTGCAGTGGTTTCCTGTTGTCCCTCCCTCTTCGTGCTTGAACTTTGACCCCAACACAGTGCAGCTCYGTTCTGGTCAGGAGGACAAGGCCAGTAAGAGCAAGCGAGCGACACGAGAGTGAGRAGTAAGTAATTTCACATATTCCCCATCATGTTTCTCTAAGGAGACTACTACATACATGGAGATGATCTTAACTGTCTCCCAGATTGTCATGTATTGAGTAAACAGAACTATGTGTGGCCAGGAGGTAGGCTACTGCTAGCTACCTTAGGACAACAGGAAGCCATTGCAGTCCACACTAACCAATAGGGACGCGTCTTACACTGTTGCTCCTTAGATTCCATCCCGGATGTTCATATTCTCTGAGTTCAAAACTTTTTTGAGTTCAAACAAAAACTTAAAGATTCAACCAAAAACTTAAAGCATCACCCAAAAGTTTGAGATTCAACCAAAAATTTACGTTTTGCAAATATCTTGTTGATTTCTTTCAATTGAAATTGCCTTTTTTGTTTGATTGAAATTATTATATTTTGGTTGGAATTATTAATTTTTGATAGAATTTATTTTTTGTTTTGTTGAAGCTGGTTTTTGATTGAATAATCATTTAAAAAAAATTACCTCCATATTTCCCAGGTATGCTGCACAACATTAATTCCACCAGCAGATGGCGGTAGAGCATTTTTGGTGAACAAAACCATTAGGAAGCATAAAAATGTCCAAAAATTAGATTTACAGTTCTTGTGATTGTTTTTTTCTCCTCTCATTCATCCAATTTATAATTTTGTATTTATGGATCTGCAGTTTTCTGATCAGCTTTGTGTTATTTCACCAGTCTGACTTTGGCTTGATAAAACCCCAGTGATTATTACAGATGTAAAAGAAATCCCATATCAGTGAATGACATTTTAAACCTCAGTAGGTACCTGCCTGATGTCACCTGAATATTGTTTTGCTCTTGTTTTCTTATTCAGGGAGATCTGGAATCTGTGCTTGCATGTTTGAGTCTTCAGCATCTGTATGTTTCTTCCTGTAAGTGCACAGCAGGTAAATTGAGTGTTTCTCCTGTATGCGTGTTGTTTTGTGGGAGGAGGGAGACGGGAACATAAGTGGAGATGACTCACCACTCTTTTGTGACAGTGGTGCAGAGAGAGTGTTTTTTTTTCACCCGTTTCTCTCCCTTGGAGCTCGCATACAAAACAAGAAATGGAGAAAGGATGGAGAAGAAAAAGAGGGGAGGATGGGGTGTTAGGTAGCATTAGGGATGAGAGGTTGTGGTGGTGGAGGGAGGCATGGATAATTGCAGGAAAAAAGAGGATACCAAGCAGGACAAAGAAAGCCAAGGGAAAGATGAAAGGGGTGAGCAAAAAGACCTGGGTTGCAGAGATCATAAACAAGGGATGCGTTTCGGTGGGAGAGACCCAGGCAGCGCTGCCTCTGTTGTCCTAATGGCTGCTGAAAGCATGTTTGATGAGGCGTGTTATGTTCAACAATAGTAGTTTAACAGATGAATCAACAAACATGGACACAAGTGAGTCAAGATTCATGTTTGAAAAGCCTTTTCAGGTTCAGGCTGCAAACATCTTCGCTCACAGAGCAGATGTTTACAAAATGATATCCACTGCAGTCATTTTTATATCAGCAACTGAAATACTTTATATTAACATATTCAATGTGTATTTTAGTTCCTTTATACCAATGTATGGATCAACACTTCTCACTACATCCTTCCTCGTGAGGATTATAAATAAACCTTTTTTGCTTCTTTTTTATATTCTCTTCTGAGTGAGTTTTAAAATTTATCACAATTTTCTCAACTGAACAACAATCATGTCGCAACACTGATGAACACTGAGTCAGTTCCTCTGATTATCTGTGACTCATTCAACCAGACTAATCAAAAAACCTACGGAACTATAAAAATAGTTTGAATATATTTTAAACTAGATAAACGGTAAAAATATTAAATAAAATAAAAGCGGAAGATTTTTAAAAAATTGACCCATATTTAGAAGATTCAGTTGATTGATATGTTTATCTCATGCATAAATGATATAGTGACAAATGTTTTGATATAGTATTCTGTCAGTTTAAATTTTAATGGTGGAAATTTGCTCTTGATCTCCTCTCTGATTTTCCAAACTGACATTGCTCTGACCATCTTCTGCAGGTAAGATAGTTACTTCTCATAATCACGCCACTATTTCTTGAGCTACTCTCCAAAATGGACTGCCTCTTTCTCCACACTTTGCAACGTAATCCTTGATTAATGATCAATCACGTAAATATAAATTTTGCAAAAAAAAAAAAAAAAGTAGGAACATTTGTGTTTGATAGATCATTTCTTTGTTGTAAAAATGTGTCTTGGCAATAACGCTTAAAACATTTGTAAGGAACATGTATTTCTGGGATGAGCAGTAGAGCTGAGTATGTGGGTTGCGCACATGAAAACTTTGCTAAATCTTCTCTGCCAAATGGTTTATATTTTACTGTTGACACTATTGACACTTTATTGAACAGTATCTGTCAGTTGTTTTAATGAATCTGATTATATAAATGTTGTGTGCACTCTTTTAAACATCAGTAACAGGAATGTCTCACAGAAACGTGTGAATCAAAACAACGTGAGCACTAACAGAGCTCCAACTAGACTAAATCAGCCCGCACTCAGTTAGCTTAAACACCCACAGGCAAAAAGAAGAGAAAAAAGGGCAGCAGTAATTTTTGGAACCAACTGGTAAAACGGTCCTGAACAGCAGGTGCAGTTTATTTCTTTTCGATGTTACCATAATTATCTCAAACTCTTCTTAATTCAGAGAAAGTAATGGCCAAACGAGACCATCAAACCAACACTGCCTAAAAGATATAAAAATGGAAGGAGGAAAAATACCCAACAAAAAAAGGTATAAAAATACACCATTTGCTTTGCAAAAATACCACAAACAGGATACTATTAGTTGCCATGCAACCTAATATGATTCATTTTTATGTCAGTAATTTGGTGGTTCTAATMCCGTGTCCACAAAATGGGATTCACTGTGTCAGAATATGTACTGGGCTACAAAAATCAAAGATTTTACATCCAAATATATATTTTTATGATACATTTTACTAAATGTTATTGTTTAAATTAAACATTAAAACAAAGTCACAGCACTGTCCAATTTTCATAATCATAATTAAATCATTCAGGAGCCCTATTCAATATTCAAACAGTAATGGCTGACATTTCCTCCCTCATTTCTGTTTCTGTAAATGCATGAGTTTCTGGGGGCCATTAAAGATGAATTGTTGTGCTGTCAGACTCTTCTGTGCCAGGAGCTGGGTGTGCACCAGAATCTGTGCTTCAGAGAGTTGGAACCTTGTTCAGTTTTTTTTTTTTCAAATTGCAATTTAATTATAGCACACCCACTGGGCAAAATGCAAATGATTACTAAAAGGAGGTAACGCAATCTAAAGCTTGACACAAAAATAATCTTTTTATGTGAGGAAAAACAAATACAATTTTGTGTGTTATGCAAGAAACATTGTTGTGGAAATGTTTATGGAGTCGTGCAATTGTGCAGCTGAAAATAAAATATTGTTTGAATTTATTTAGCGATTCTGACAAGACAAATGACATTCATTGAACATGACTGTCTTACATCACAAACACATAAATTATGAGCTGTTCTCAAAACAAAAGAAAGAAAAAATTCAAATTCCGACAAAATAAATGGGATCCGTCAAAAAGAAAAGATTGAATGTAGTGAAATGTAAATAAAATCTAGAGTCAATGTTTTGACGGGTTGAAAAAATATATAAAATTAAATTTAAATCAAAATGCTTTTAAAAGTAGTTACTGTAGAACTAGGAGTTTTTTATTTTTTATTTTTAATATATAGACATTGGACAAAAAGTAACTGTTTGGTAGAGTATTTCTTCATTGTAAAATTGCTTCTCAGCAATAAGTCTTATACTGTTGGAACGTCTGTTAATTTCCCTTTTAAATGATGTTACATTTGTAAGGAACATGCATTTGTGGGATAAGCAGGAGTGTGTGGGTTGTGCATATGAAAAAATTGCCAAATCTCCTCCGCCTTATTTTGCTATTGACACTTCTTTGAGCTTCTGATACCCCACAGGTGCTGCTAATCAGGTGTCCGATGTAAGATTTATTCCAAAGAAGCATTTTTACAACAAAGAAATAATCTACCAAACATTAATTTACTTAGTTTTTGTGCTAAGTTTACATATATGCAATTTTTTTATTTCTTGTTTACATGATCAAATAATCTGCAACTTGGTTACAAGCAGCTTGATTCTTGCAAAGTGTACACAATTACAGGCACTGAACAGTGTGTGAACAGTAAAAATGCTAAACATTTTAAAAGGAATATCTTTTAAAACAGGGTTCTGTGGAAAAGTTYTGAACAATTAATATCTTACCTGTTGTYGACAGGTRTTTGAATGACCTCATCTTTGAGAAACAAAGTTTAATTCTGACCCCTTTTACTTGGGATAAAGCTGGGACATAAAAACAATTTTCTAATTTTAAATGGCACTTTAGTAAGTGGAATTTTTTTGCTAAGAAGTATTTATTCAACTGAATCCTTCATGGAATTCTCGAGTGCACCTGGGACTCCTGGTGTCTCTGCTCTGTGTTCTCCTCAGCCTCCTCAMTGAGACAGCTTCCTTGTTCAGTCCCTTGGTGATTGGCTTCTCATTCATCTCTCTGAAAGCAAAGCCAGAYATGTCAGCTCAGCCTACTTACCTGTCGTCATTGCCCGCCCCSTCCCTACTCATCCGATTAACTCATRTTCAACTRCTGGAACCCTCATGTCTCACTTCTTGGTTTCTACAAAATATTCTTTGGATTTCTATTTTGTGTGGACCTACTTTCARTTCCTCTCATAGATGCAAACTACTCCAACTTACCCATCAATATAAAATCCATTCCTATTTTTATTTTATTTTTTACCTACGCTTTTACCTTTTATACCTACTTTCTGTTGGGTCTTCTTCGGTTCAGAAACCAGACCTCTGTGAAAAACCTTAACTAAATATGACAGGTGGAGTGGGGGRGAATGCGTGACGTGGGGAAACGCACACTCTGGTGTTGCTTGGTCATAGAATTTGACATTTGCTGTTTGGRGCTGTACTTTTAAACAAAGTTCTGTTTCAGAACACATTCAACCTCTGAAAACAAATGTCATTTGTTCAAATAGAWTTGTATTTAGAAAATTTGAACTATCCTTTTATGCAARGGTGTCCAAAATCAGTCCTCAAGGGCTGGTGTCCTGCATAGTAAGCCTCTGCAGGCCTTGATGGCATACTGAGGATGCCTAAGCCCTACTATAAGTTACAAAAAGGAGGAATTCAGACCAAAGCATTGCAGTTCCACTTATATAGACCCCAAATCAATGATTCAAATGTGAACAAGAAGGATTTGAAAGCAAGATGCGTCCTATTTAAAAGAAACCTGGAACAGAAGCATGACTCTGACCATCGCTGTTCATGTTTAGCTTTGACAGTTTGCATAAAGTTGGTTTCCAAACAAAACAAGCACCAACTAGAAGAACTTCGATGAAGTGGAGCAGGAGGGCACGTTTTCTCTGTGATGTGAGTGAGGGGGGAGTGTGGAAACAAGATATAGTAAAACCCATCTGCCAAACACCTTTCCAGCAGCCGACTGGCAGGCTGCAGGCTGCAGGCTGCGGTGAACGTGACTCAATCTTTATCTTGAATGCCAGCAGCTAAATTACTATACAGCTCAAAGAGAATGTGTGTGTGTGTGTGTGTGTGTGTGTGTGTGTGTGTGTGTGTGTGTGTGTGTGTGTGTGTGTGTGTGTGNGTGTGTGTGTGTGTGTGTGTGTGTGTGTGTGTGTGTGTGTGTGTGTGTGTGGTCCTGTGCAGTAAAGTGTACAGATGGATGACTCATCCACCAATCATGTGACTCATCAATCACTGCAGTTACCATTTTCTACCCTCCTTCTGAATTTTTCCATTCTTCTGTTTTCTTTGTGTCTTTTCCTCCTCATTCCCTTCTTTTCTTTTTTGTTTCTTTGTTAATTATTTGAGGTCGTGATGAACTCCCTCTATAGGCTTTTTATTCGTCTCCACGCTGATGTGAGTGGGACACGTTTAAGTTGCTTCCTTTTTTTTTCTTTTCGTTATCCGTTCGTTTTGCTTTTGCTGCTGTAAATGATAGCACTCGCCAAAAAGCCATTAAAAAACTGAACTTTAATAAAATAATTGCTTTTATTTTTGGATCATATAGCAAAACTAGTAATCATCATGCTGTTATTTACACATTGCACGGGCATATTTATTTGACACTGTACATCTTACAATGCTAAAGGTGACATCAACAACAACACGCTCCTTTTACAAGACAGATGGCTTCACTGTACACACAGTGGCCTTCTTCCTTTTGATTTTTCTGTTTTTTTTATCTTCACAGTTTATTCAGAGAAAACGACCACTTTGAATTTCTTCATACTGTTTTTTTCTCTTTTTTTGT
Source organism: Austrofundulus limnaeus (assembly GCF_001266775.1). Classification (NCBI taxonomy): domain Eukaryota; kingdom Metazoa; phylum Chordata; class Actinopteri; order Cyprinodontiformes; family Rivulidae; genus Austrofundulus; species Austrofundulus limnaeus. The sequence continues at coordinate 1,135,769 of NW_013952419.1, read as the reverse complement.
TCTTTTCTTTTTTTTGTTCGTTTTTTTTAAGATGCAAGTAGAAAGACGTGCATTTAACGGCTTTACGCACAATCCCTGACTCCCCCAGCCTGAAGCTTTTCAATGGAATTCTTCTGGAAAAAATAACAATAATTCAAATAAAAATAATCTGGGTGTATTTTTTTTCAAAGGCTGCAGAACACACAGTGTGATTTCAAGTATTGTTTTAATTTTTTTTAAAGAAAGAAAATATGACGTGAGAAAATAAAATGATGTGATTTGGGAGGATGAGGGAGTAAATGGAGTTTTTTAATAGGAAAAAATGAAAAAGGATGATTTGCCTATTAGCATGGATCTGCCCAAAAATGTGTTGACACAGTAAGTTTTGAATCCCAAAATGACTGAAAACCCTTGGTCCACCAGGTTGGAAGTGTTCTGTGTTAAGGTTTGTGCTTTTGGAGTCCACAGGGTTGCCACATCGGGGCCATTTGCGATGAAAATAATGTGATATTTTCCCTTTTTAGAACAATGGTGCTTGTAAGGCAAACATCTGAATCTTGAGTTTGAAGGAAACAAAAAAAGAAAATGTGCATCAGAATTGCAGCTGTTTAAAGTTGATTTGATCTGGCATAAGAAAGGCATCAACACACATCAAATACAACAAAAATATACTGTCAACATTTGACAATAGTGGATTTGTACCATTAAAAATTCATCAAACTGGTTTMGCAGAGTGATATGACAGACAGAATATAAAACAGAAGAAACAAAGAGATGTTGTAAACATAATGGGCACATCTGCATGTCAAATCTTAATTGTTGATGTTTGTGCGTCATATAATTCTCTGAACAGATATGAGAACTTCAGAGATCGACCTGAATGGAGGCAGACATACACCATGGTATGTTCTGTT
>NW_013952419.1:1125825-1134806 GCF_001266775.1 Austrofundulus limnaeus | reverse complement strand
ATATAAATGTAAACTGACCAAGAGGCTTAACATGGTGACAGGGAGTTTAAAGTGGAACCTCTTCTTCTTCTCCCTGACTGAGAAAACTCAACTGAATTACAGTGAAAAACAACAAAAAAAATATACATCTAACTGTTGCTGAACTCATCGAATCCTAAAATTTCCATCAGGCTCAAAACATATGTCTCCCATGAGTTCTTATTTTCACCTCTGTTTTTGCCTTTGTCCTTTAAATCCACCCCCCCTCCACCGGTCCCTCTGAGCAGACAGCGTCCCAAAGAGTCCCTTAGTACATTTTGCGCTTCATGTAGATCCTCTCGATAAAGTTTTCCAGCTCCTCCTCACTGTCCAGCTGAGGCACCAGTCCGTCTTCTTCGTAGTCGTCTCCCGGTGTGGCTTGCGGGTAGTAGTAGGGGGGTCGTCTGCCCCTCCTGGGTGTGATGACTGGTTTGGGAGGGGGCAGAGGTTGGTAGGTCCGTGGGTGAGGAAGGATATAGTTAGAGATATAAGGGGTGAGAGGCAGGCGAGAAGGGAGCTGCTGCCTCCATCCTTGGCCACGGCTCTTACCCCCGCCCCTGTGCCTGCGCTTTGGGGCCTGGAGATCGAGTTCCTGGGGGCCGAAGGGCTGGTCTCTGGAGGGGGGAGGATTGCCATAATACTGTGGCTTAGGATATGGGAAGTAAACAGGGTAGTAGGCGCGATATGGCTTTTGGTAATATGGATAGGAGGGGAAAGCTAAAAACTGCTTCTGGGGTTTATACCAGTAGTCAAGCTGCTTCTGAGGCTTATACCAGTAGTCCTGCTTGTATGACTTGACTTTATCCTTGTGCCATTTCTTGTTGGATTTGTTGTACCTATAAGGAGCTTTCTTGGGGTTTTTTGAGGCTGTGTAGTGGTAAATAGGTGGAGCAGCCAGAGGAGGAGGTACCAGAGGTCTGAAGCGTGGGGCGGCTGGATTGTTACCGATCGGCTGCTGCTGCAACTCTTTCCTTTTCTTCTTCTTCTCCTCCACGTCGCTGATGATCTCGATCACGTCATCGGCAGGCAGGTGCAGCTTGCTGCTGATCTCGATCAGCCTGTCGATCATCTGCTGGTCCAGGTCGTCCTCGTCGGGGAGGATCTCCTCCGATCGCTTGTCCTCCGCCGTGTTGCTGCTCTTCTGCCGCGGCTTCATGTAGGACTGTTGCTTCCGGCCCATGTACTGCAGCAGCATGTCCGAGGCAATGTCCGCCAGCCTCTGCTCCTCCTCCCTGGCCCGCTCCGCCTCCTCCTGCTGCCGGAGGACCTCCTGCTTCTCCGCACGCGCCCTCGCCTCCTCTTCCATGTACGAGAGGCTCTCCTCTTCGGCCTTGACCTCCTCCTCCAGCTCCTCTCCTTCATCTTCGAAGTCGTCCATGAAGTTGCCGCCCTTGACGGGCCTGTTGCGTGACACCTCGTCCTGCCAGTGCAGCTTTTTCCCGGCCCGAGCCAGCTGAGTGTTGTACGCCTTGTAGCCCTTCAGAGGAGGCAGGATCTCATTGTCTTGGAGACCCAAGTCGATGTTCTGGAAGTAGCCTCTGATTTTGCGCTCCAAAGAGGGATCGTCTTCCTGTGAGGTGGAACCTGCTCTGCCTTTGTCTGGGGCGTTTTCCTCCCCCAGCTCCTCTTCTTCAGTTTCCCTGCCTTCCTCATTTACAATATCAACATCCTGCTTGGGCCACTTTTGATCTTCGTCCGACCTTGTTGTTTTATTCCCCTCTTTCTCCTTTTCTTTGATTTTATCCCCCTGAACAGTTGCCAAATGGCCTAGAATTACCTCTTCAATAGCCTTATCAGCCTSTCGCCCCTCCTTGTCCTCCTCCATCCCCCCGTCCCCCTCTGTCTGCTCTGATTTCCTTATCTCGCCACCCTCCACGCCTTCAGCGGAGGGCGGCTTCTGCCTCTGATCCTCCTCCCAGTCTCTGTTTCTGCTCGCAAAGATTTCGCCATCCCCCGGGTGGTCGAGGGACTCCAAAAGCACAGCGAGCACACGCCCAGGGTCCCTCGCTTTAACTAATTGGTTATCTTGGCCCAGGCCCTGACCCCGGTCTGGCAGCGAGCTGTCATTGTCGGGTAGAGTCTGGGGTGGAGGCGCGAGGAAGGAGCCGAGGCTGTCCTCTTTATGGTCTGTCCGGGTGTGCCCCTCCACCCCTCCRGCCCCTTCCTCACCCCACGCAGGGGCGGCGGTGGCTAGCTGTGGAGTGACGATAAGCAGGACCAATAGGAAGAGGTGGGCTGTGGAAGGAGCGTGATGACAGGTCATGACCACGCAGAACTGTCAGGAGGGAGGTGAAGCACCTGAAGGATGTGAAAAAATAAGGCAGAGAGAGAGGGAAGGGGCGGGGGTCATTTGTCATTTCAGATTCATTTGAATATCAATCATCTATCTTAAACCATCACATGAAATTGCTCAAAGACCTCTAATAAAAAGCTAACAGCTAATTTTTAAATCTGTACCATGAAAAAAAATCTAACGATTTTAAATTTGTTGTGTTTTTAATATTAAGACACATGAAAGAAATCAGACATCATTCTAATGAGCCACAGCAGCAGGGTGCATGTTTTCAACAGGAAATTGATTCTAGTTTCTGTTTTAATTACATTTTAGGCTACCTATGTTTGAAGGGACGCACACATAAATCATGGAACCGAAGCTTGAACGAACCTCAGCCTTCATTTGTTCGATTTCATGCGTAAAAGTCCGCGTGTTTTAGAAGGACAGGCAGCTTTAAACTAAAACACGGGACGTTTTTCTTCCGTTTCTTAACATGATATTTTTTCTCTGAAATTGCGCGCCATCTCCACAGGTCGCGGATGAAATTGATTATCAAGAAAACGTTCTGCTGTAATCCATGACCGAGCAACCGAGTATATTTTGCGAGGGAGACTTCGGAGAATTTTAAGGTTAAAACAGTGAAAGCCTCACCTCTTTCTCCAAACCAACGCAGTCAAGATGCGCAAAGGTTCCATTTTAAACACCAGGTGTCCTTTAAAATAAATGACAGGAAAAACAAACCGATCTGTTTGTGTTTGCAGCTGCAGATTTTTTTTTTTTCCTCCTCTGGTATTCCGTGCGTCAAAAAGCGGCTGGACCCGGGCGCTGCTGGAAGAGAGATGGCACGCTCCGCCAAGTCATGCGTAAAGCTGCTGGCTGCGGCTGAGATGTTTAACCCTACGGTCCCTGAGTGGTCCGGCTAATTTGGAAAAAATAAAAATAAATAAATAATTAAATCGCAGAAGAGAGCCTTTTTTTTTTTTTTTTTTTTTTTTTTTTGGCTCAAGCGACGGGAGTTGCAGCCAGTGAGGAAAAAGCGCCTTTGTCCTTTTGTGTGATGTTTCTCCTCTGTGTTCCGGTGGCGGAATGCAGCCCATTTCTTTCCTTCCCTCAACAAAACAGCGCAATTTTTTTTTTACTTTTTTTTTATTTTGGGAAATTAAGTCATAGAGGCGCAAAATGAAACAAACACCTAACTTGGGCCTAAATGTTTGAAATGATTTAAATTTTACTTTAAATTTATTGACTAAAAACGAAAAATTGGGGGATGCTTATCTGTTTTAAAGGATTTTTAAAAAATCTTGTTTTTCGTTTTGTTCACGTAAAAAAATCCTGATGAAAGTCAAGAGCAGATCTGCTGCTGCGTGAAAATTACAGATAATTACTCTGACAAAGCAGCGCTCAAATTCTCCACTCAGCTCCTCAAAATAAAAACATTAGAACACTTTTTCAAAGCTCCACGCGTTGTTTTTATTATTTTAACACATTAATATAAACAACCTTTAAACATTTTTTACAAAAAAATATATAATTAATATAAATTCATGAAAAATTTCAAAATCATAAATGCATCAGGTTTTTTGATTTCATCTTAACAGTCGAGCAGTTGCAACTAAAAGGTTAATTACCACTTTTTATATAAGATATTCTGAAACAACACATTATCACAACACTGCTTTATCCTCATCTTTCTAGATATATATATATATATTTTAAAATATAACCATAAGTTGATAATTAGTGTTGGGGAAAAAATAAAGCTCCTCATCTATCTGGTTGCGGATGATACAGAAGGAGATTTGGTTCCACTTACCTGAAGACCCTCTGATGGGGGTGGGGAAGTGGTCAAACTCACAACACGCAGGAAAAGCCAAGATTAATATCATGAATAGTGGATCACGTCTTTTTTTCTTTTCTTTTCGTTTTGAAACCCTATGCCCCCCCGCCTCCTTGCCTCTTGCTTCAGCCTTTGACCAACATTAATAATAAATATTTAAAAATAATAATAAAATGTTCTTTGTTGAGTTTGAAGCTGTGTTTGGATCGCAGCGGCTCTGGCGCTATAAATGTACAACAGGGTGAATGTTTTCAGCACCACGGTCAGCGCAACTTTATTGTATATACCAACCCCCCCGGACCACGTGACCAGCACTCTAACGCCCTCCCCCCTCCTCCCCCCAGCTGCAGGCAGTGCTGACGTCACTCCCATTGATAAGAATGTTGGTGGGGAGATAGGACTGTGAGTTTAGGCTGGCCCCAGCTGATGAATGAACGGAAATGGCATGAATGAAATAGTACTTCCCTGAATGAAAAGGGGTGGGGGGGGGGGGNGGGTTGTAGAGATGGAGCTGCGGCTGTGCCATCTTCTTTTTCTTCTTCTCCTATTCTCTCACAATGAAGGAATTGCATCTTCCCTCCTTTTGCTCTTTTTCTTCCCCTGCTCCAGAGTCATTCGAGTTTCAGCAGAAGGAAAACACGCGTCCCATTCATAAGGCTTCAGACACAAAAAGAAAAAAGAAAAAAAGAAAGAAACTGAACACTCTTGAGGCCACACTGCCCGCCCTTCCACATGGCTGCATGGCTCCCAGGGCCATTGGATCAACTCGTCCTGAATTTTTATTATTTTTTTCTACCAAMTTTCAGGGAGGTAACAGTGTCCCCACCCCCCGCCCCTCGATCCCATCATTCCTGGCTGCTCTCCCTCTGTCACAACTGCCATCAGCCTTTTTTTCACACCGCAGAGACACAACTAAATGACTGTGCTTGAACTGATGATACTTTCTAATGAGGACAAGGGAATGTTAAAGAGATGCATGATGACTAAATYCATAAATATAAGCATTGCATGTCAAAAATGTCTTTAAATGCAAATGTCACTTTATATTCCAAATGTTATTTTAGTATAAAGGAAACTGCACTTCATTCTCCTCTCTGTGGATGTTAAACWGAATGGTTCTTAAAGTTTAGGTTTGGACCCTTCTGTGGGTCATTTAGCATCTGCTTTGGAGTTTTGAAATGACTTGGAGACAACGCTAATATTTTTGCCATAATTGTTCCAAAAGATGAACAAGTATAAGGATAGAAATGGTTGTTAAGATAGTTGTCCGCATCATGATATCCTTATTAATTTGGTTAATTAGTAATGTTTGAATACTTCAGCCAAAGATACTTTGAGTGTCAGAGGCTGTTTTTTTTTTGTATGTCACATGTTAAAAGGTTTGGGAACTAATGATATATTCATTCATGAGACGTACTCCTGTTCTGTCTGGTTTGGTTAATGATTACAGRTGCTTTTAGTCTTTCAGTCTTCAGCACCATGTCTGGTTCTCCCCTCATGTTCTCAGGTTTTTCTTTCCTAAGGATTTGCTGCCATGTCAGCCCATTTGTTTTGCTCATTGAAGCTCCACATGTAACCCTGCCTACCACAAACGTGATGCAAATGGCAAAAACCTAACAACCTAACAACTACTTCAAGTTTTAAATTTTGTACCGTCAGATTTTTTTTACAGTACTCCTGTCTCTTGCTTCATTCGACATTACAAGCAAAACAAAACTCCAGGTCGGCCCACAATACATCTTAGGGTGATGGGGTGGGCTGGGAAGGATCCACTTGATCCGCCCTTCAAATTGGGAGAAAAAGAGGATGCATTTGTGGGCTGCAATTGGAGGAGTCTTCATATTTGGTGCGTCGCAGTGACATGAACAGGTTTTAAATCCAACATTCCAGTTTGGACACAGCCAAACACTCCAGTCATGCAGGAGTCTGAATGACTGAATAGTTGAGTTACACTTCAAGTACTTGCTTGAGATCTCMGAGTATTAAGTTGTTTTAATGTACACACTGCAGCACTGACATTTTCCAGACATGCTCCTGAGGGGAATACAAATGTGTTTGTCAGACACCGAAATGTTTTAGACAGCTGTGCATTTCCAGAGAAGCTGAAGGCCAGGGAATGTACGAGATGTTGCTGCCCTCGTTCTCTTTTTTCTGCCAGCTTCCCTCTGACTGCATTTTAGTGTTTGTGGTTACATTTAAGAGAAGTGTCGATGTAAACACAAGAACAGCCATAGGTGTGGATTAGTGGGGCCCAACTTTAATCTTCAGTACACGTTTTAAAAACAGCAGTGATTCACACAGTCTACTTCGTGCATCATATCCAGCCTTTTGTGCCACTCTGGGGTATTTTCCATTAGCGAATGTTTCCAGCTGTCGACACGAGGCGAAAGATAAAACAATTCCCTCATCTTTATGTCCTAAACTTTAAACTTTCTAGCTCAGATTTGCTCCTGAATAGTTTCTGACATCAGAAATAAATTGCCTTCCTTCTGCTGTATCCTCTCAGCTATCATAGAACAGTTTCGTGTTTGTAGTTATATTAATTATATGTTTGAGATTAAATTTATAAAACTACTTGGTGAGTCATACATCAGAAATTGTGGAAACCTTAGACTGTATCTAGACATCCATTTGGAACCTGGAAGTTGAAGCCAGATTAGAATTAGTATAGTCTGTTGGCTCATTCCAGTACAAATTTGATTCCCTGTCCTGTAAACAAACATAATATTGATCATAGTACAAATAACATACACCTGTGTCATCAGTGTATGAATGTGATTGGCACTGATTAGTCTTCATAGTTGATTTGTACAAGTTAGCTTTGTAGGAGATCTAGCAGAGTGCTGTGTGAATGGGTAAATGAGGACACAGATTGTAGTGTGAAGCGCTTTGAGTATCCTTGTTGGGTAGAAAGGCGCTATACAAGTGCAGTCCATTTACCATGTATTCCTGCCCTTAACCCAGCGTATGTCCTGTCATTTAGCAATTGTGACGATGCTAAACAGAAGCTAAGTTAAATAGAAATTAGACAAATATCAATATCTTAGTATTATTAATAGTATAAAGTAACAAACTTACTTAAAGGCAATACTTGAAGAACTAAGGGACCCACCGTAGGTGCTCGTTCATTTTACATACCAGCTCATTTGATTTCTGACAAGAATCGTATTAAAAACATGTCAATGCAAATGACAGGAACATTAACAAAGCAACTGCTTTAAACTTTCAATTTTTATACCAACATATTTGAAAATAAAAATATTCCTTTCTCTCTCTTGATCCACCGTTACAAACAAAARAATAAAATTAAAATAAAATCTCTGGTTGGCCCACAATGCATCTGCAGATAGGGATAGGCTGGACCGAGTAGGATCCAACAGACTTGCCCCTTAAACCGGGGGGGAGTACACATTTGTGATGCACGTCAGAGGAGTCCTCGAATTTGGGCAGTGATGTAAGCATCCAACATATTCGGCCTTCGAAGGACACAGCCTTGGTGTTTGGTGAGACTCTGGGATGGGGTATTCAGTCTTAAAAATCCCCACACAGGATGGGACCGGCAAATGGAAAGTTGTAAAAGGAAGACATTTCACACAAAGCCATAATGATATAATTAGAGTTAAAACTAACCAGAATACATGATACATTCTGCATTAATTTGTGATTTAAAAAGTCATCAGGAGTCATGCATTAGTAACGTATCATTTACGCATGCTATTTTTTACTCTTGTTACACCGTACTGTTAGCTAAAAGCTTTTGTAAATGGCTGCTTTTGTAAATGGCTGGCTCTTTGGCTGTAATTTTTATCATTATTAATACAGAGACATATAAAAATAAACAAATAATATATATCAGCTTTGCCCAACAGTAGCAGAGCACCTCTGACACAAGTCTGCCGAAAGGTTTTGAAGATCTAGTTTGAAACATCGCAGGAAGAAAGGCTTAAAAGGGTTTACTGCAGTAAACAACAATTGGTTGTAGGGATGCTTTTATTGCCCACGCATGAATTTTTCTTTTTCTTTTTCTTCTTTTCTTTTTTTTTTACTCCCTTTCTGCTCAATTTATTGCAAAATCAAAACAGCTTCTACTTCCATCATCAACCAGTTGTACCCAAGGCCCGGCATAATGGCACATTTTTGTGCATTATGACTGAAGGCCAAACAAATCTACACTTATTTCTGTTGCTCAGCTTTCTTGTCGTGTTGAAGTTAAAGTAAGACACTGTGCTGTCCTTTTTTTTTCTTTTACTGGCATCTGTGTGCTGGATAACGCAAAAAACAAGCTTGTTTATGCTGTTAAAGCTGCACACTTCATTTGTCATTGCCAAGCTTCTGCTCTGGCCTTGTGTGCTGCTAAATTCAGCTATCAGCCCTCAAATAATTTGTTTCTCGCTGCTTCAAGGGTTGTTTTTTTTTTTTTTTTAGGTGTGTGTTTATGGTAATGTTCTCTTAAATGTGTGTTGTATGGTGCATTACCTTCCCTGTATGTTCAGGTAATCACACATAGGAATCCCTGGTTCTGATGTTCTGAGGTTGATAAGATATCAGTAAAAGAAACATGTCCTGTTAGGCCAAGTTTATTAAATAATTTCTGTGCTTCTTTAATTAAACTTTTAATACATTCAATCTGATTAGAGATATGAGTCATTCTAAAACTTCAGGACAACTTAGTTTTGTCTTTTTGCATGTAATGAAAAATTCGACCCTTGTTTATAACATTTTGGTCAAGGATTTAAAAAACAAATAAGAATAAAATATATACATATGTGTAAATATGTCATGTTCAGACATTTGAAGTACACTTTAACCGTATTTTCACCAAATTACATTAAAAAAGCAGATATTTTATGT
>NW_013952419.1:1086962-1125686 GCF_001266775.1 Austrofundulus limnaeus | reverse complement strand
GTGTACCCCCTGAGCCATTTTGTCATACCACTAGTACCCCTTCAGTAAAGTGTAATGATGATTCTCCAAAACTATAAAGTACTACAACTTATTATTAAAAGAAAATTATTTATTTTACAAGCTAGAATGTTTAATTCTCAGGCATTTAATTTTTTTTAACTGAAATGAAACAAAAAATAAAAATGATGCACTGAATGTGAATAAGTAATTAAATAAGATAAGATAAGATAAGATAAGATAAGATAAGATAAGATAAGATAAGATAAGATAAGACAAGATAAGATAAGATAATTCCTTAGTAGTTCCACAGGTGGGACTACTAAAGGATTATCATAAATAAACCAGGTAATGTCAGGTGCAGAAAACAGCAGCGTCCAAAATACGTCAGAAACTCACCCAAATGAGCAAATTCCATTAAATTCCACGTTTCATACAGGATACCATTCTGTGTTAATTCTGTGATTCCATCTGCAATTTCCATATTGCAGAAATTATAGGGCCCTACATATCTCAGTCCTGTTTTTATTTTTTTTTTACACACCTGGGAATTTTTTACACACCCCCTGTAATATGCTCGCATACCCCAAGAGGTACATGTATTCCTGGTTGGGAATCATGGTTCTCTACTATATTAAACACATCTCATTGATCAAGAAAGTAAAATGTTTTATTTATATTGTTTATTAGATAAAAACATATGTTTTGTTGTCAAATGAAAATATCTTAATTATATTTTGGTTGCAGCAGATTTTCTACTGTTCTTTTGATAAATGAGGGTGAAGTTTCTGATTCGACAATTTGTTTGGACGACATTGATTTCCATCTCRGCAAAATTATATTTTAATGAAGCTAGACATTTTGTTGCTATCAAGAAAAAATATGAACAAAATGCCTCCAGTTTTATTTGAGGTGTGTGGACGGCAGTATTCAATTTACAGAAGCTGCCATGTTGTATTTTTGTAGCCACTTTATATGAAGGGACTGAAATTCTCACCTAATTCCAATTTATAGTACATTTAAAATAAAAACAACTAATTGCAGGTTAACATATTGCAAAAATGAATATTCAAACATAGAAGCAGCAATGTAAGATGTAGGCTTCAGCTTTTGTGCTCTATCCCTGTGTCTATTTACTCACATGTGTGCAAAAAAAATTAAAAGATAAAACCTTTTTCTATTGTCAACTGTAAAAGAATGATGTCTGTGAACAAATGTAGTTCACTGAAGTGAGGAAACAGAGCTTTTTTATTATTTTTTTGTTTTGTTTCTGAGCTTCATAATTTGCATCTAAAATGTATGATTTAGTATTGTGTGAATGAGTTGTTTTCCCTTTTTTATTTTAAGGAGAGAAAACATCCTGGGAGTTTTGGAATGGCCTGTTTGTATAAATAACAGGAATTATCAGCTGACGTTGTTGTGATGCAATCATACAGCCCAGTCCAAACATGCCCACTTGCTGCCTGGAGACTATAATAGGTTTGTTTCTGTCCAGAGATGGAGTTTTACCTGATTTCTGCATTCAAATATGGGGTTTGTGTCAGTGGAAAAGATATGCACACATCAAAAAAGAAAAAAAAAAGTCTCAATTTGAAATCATGCCTTGAGGCACTCTATAACCTCTGTTTGATTAGATTCGGCACCAAGTGATTGTTTGCTGCAGAGCGCAGTGTTATTCGGAGTGTTGGCGAGGCATTTGTGTGTGCGTGTGTTCATCTTTGTTGAAACGCTTGATGGTGGCAGCAGGCTCAGAGAGGTAAGCACGGAGCTGGAGGGCAGATGCTGATATAACGGTCTGGTATTATCAACTGCCACTCAGCATTAGCTGGCCCCTTACCCTCACTCCATGTCCGCACCCCCGCACTGACTCACACTCCACTGTCTGCTTGGCCACTCACATGGTTTAACACTGATACACCATGCTTCCATTTAATGGAATACATACACGGCAGAACACACACACACACACACCTCACAGTAATAGTTCCATTTGCCTCTTTGTTAAGTGCTCTTTTATCTCTCAAACATTGCCTAAATAGGCATCCTTGCTTCTTACAGTAATGTACGTTACAAACAAATGAACCTGTGGAGGGGGTTGGGGCGTGCTGTCAGTGACGGCTCCTCAAACTGCTAAAGGCAACGACTTCATACGGATGGCCTTTTGTTCCGTTTAATTAACTGTTTTCTTTCACATTGCTGGTAAAGGACTGAGCAGGGCATCAGGGTCAAGAGAAAGCTGAAAAAAAATCGACATGCCTTAACGCTGGGAGATGGGGAAAGATGAATGCTGACATTCCAGCCTCAGTTACGGTAATGCGAGCAGGGGATCTCTGTGCTTATGCAGCTTTCCTCGCTCAGCGTCAGCGAAGAGTTTCTTTCTGGAAGTGATAAAATGGAGCTCACGATTAACAGAAGCTATTTCCACCCACGCCTCTTTGTCAGAGGAGGGAAGGACAAGTAATTGCACCATAAGGTTCCTACAACAAAACGCATAGCTGGGATTTGATGATGTGTGCAGGACTCTGACACGCACACTCTGCAGAGGAGTTCATTTCAGGGTGTTGCACACTTTACAAAAGTATACATTTGCTGCAAGTTATGTTAAACTTTATGTTTGGAAGGATATGGTTTTGGTTTGTAATTTGTTTCATGAAGTGGACCAGACAACAGGAAGTAAGAGTTCTTCTTGTAACTGGTGGGTTCGAACCCCTGTTCCGTTCATCTCTGTCAGTGTGCCCCAGGGCAGCAGTGGCTACAYTGTAGCTTACCACCATTAGTTTGTGAATGGGTGAATGACTGTGAAGCGCTTTGGAGTCTTTGGACTTGATAAAGCGATATCAGTTCATGCCATTTACCATTTTACTATTTATGATGTTAAAATAAATATTTATACTGGTAGTATACAGGAATGAGACACCAGATCTTGCTGAAGTGATTATGAGACAGTCTTTTCGTACAAACTACACAAGCAGTACCATTCAGACTATATGTTTATTTTTAATTTTTGATGGAATAGTTGGGTCTGGTATTCCTGTCATTGACCAAGAGAGAAATGCTATTTTACAAATTTGTCATGAAGAGACTGCCTCTGTTTCCAACAATAGCTACGTTTACATGGACATAAGTAATCGGATTAAACGGCCATTTGGAATAAAAATGTGTCATGTAAACAGCCTGTTTGGATTATTCTGATCTGACTGAGCTCAGTCCGAATGAAATTTTCATCCAAATAAGGGGGTAGGTTCTGCTGAATGATAATTGGAATGACATGCATGTAAACACTTAATCGGATCATCTTATTCTGATTGTACAAAACTGACCTGAGTGTGCAGGTCTTCTGATTTTATCCACCCAGTTCTGCTCTTTATGGTAAATGGTAAATGGACTGCACTTATATAGCACCTTTCTATCCATCCAGGACACTCAAAGCGCTTTACACTGCAGACATTCACCCACGCACACACACACATTCACACACTGATGATGGTAAGCTACATTGTAGCCACAGCTGCCCTGGGGCACACTGACAGAGGCGAGGCTGCCATACACAGGCGCCACCGGACCCTCTGACCACCATCAGTAGGCAAGGCGGGTAAGGTGTCTTGCCCAAGGACACAACGACTGAGTCGACTGGACGGGAATCGAACCAGCGACCTTCCGGTTCCAGGTCGACTCCCCTAACCACTCTACCACAGCCGCTTTAGAGGCGGGGTAGCAGCACTAGTTTCCAGCTGCGCTGCGCTGCGCAGAACTTTTCCTCCTCGCTCTCTCAACAGATAAAAAGGAGACAAACAGCAGCCGTTGCTTCACAAWTTTTTTTTAAAAAAACACGTATTGCTTCATCTGCAGCTCAACCGAGGAGTAATGACGTCTCTACCATTATTAGAAGCTGACACGGGTCCGTCCTTAGTGCACAGAAGAGCTTTGCTTACGTTTGTAACACGGAAGTAGAGCTGAAAGTTTACAACACTGCGCATGTCCGGTGCATGTAAACATTTGTCATGATCGGATTGTGTCCATGTAAACAGTACATTCAGATTATTTAATCRGAATACATTTCAATCTGATCAAAAAAATTTGTGCACGTAAACATAGCTAGTGAGGGATAGTTTCCCAGCCTACGCACAGTTCAGTTCCTCCTGGTCAGAGCCGCCTGTGTCTCCACACTGTTTACTTTGTGCCCAATCTTCTTCTACAAGCTTTTAAAGAACTTATAAATTTTGGCTTCAACTTCTGTGTTTTAGTCCCGTGTCTAATAGATGTCAATGAGCTGCATGTTTTCTTCTACCTAATAATCTAGTTATTTTTTAATTTAACCTGACTTCAATTAGGATCCAATATTGCAATGCTGTCAGATTGGTAAAAATGAGTTGTCTAAGCAATAATATGTATTTATTGTCTGTGTCTCAATTCATGGGTTGCAACCAACTTAGCCAACATTGGCCAAAGTCGACATGCTCGTGTCGGCTGCATAAACTGTTGTGAAATGAGACGATCTAGTCTACGAAATATGTATGTTTYCATGATTCTGGGCTACCATTGACCACGTAGGATACTCAGATGCAACCTACGTTTTTTGGGGTTTTGTCGGCCGCATGAGTAGGTGACTATGGATTGGGACAGCCTATGGCGCAGGGCAGTGACATAAGCGGACAACAAATGTGGTTGATGTCATCTGCAACACATGAACTGAGACACTTCCAGAGTGGTGAAATAAGTCTGTATTTTTTAAAAATAATAATAAGTGATGTTCATAGTTCTTTTTATGTTTTTACATAAACCAAATTAGATGCTAACAATGAAGCATGTTTACTGAACAGCACTTTTTAAGAGGACTAAAGTGGAACTCGGTCAGCTGCTGAGTTTGGTTGCTGAGTCTGTATTTCAGAGCTTCACGTGTGCTCAGCTTCCAGCAGATAATGGTGATTTTTTTTTTGTTTTGTTTTTTTTTCATTCATTGTTCTATGTTTGAAAGCAAACACTTTTTTTTTACAAAAAAGCAATGTCACTGCTTGTAAATCATTTCAACATTGTATTTTGGTGATTGAATCATATTTTTGGTGCTGTTTTTCCCCTCTCCCTGCATTGATTACAAGCATGCACACATGCACACACACACACACACACACACACACACACACACACACACACNCACACACACACACACACACACACACACACACACACACACACACACACACTCACTCACACAAAAAAATCTCAGTCCAGCATGTCTGATCAATACCAGTTGTTTCAAATCAAAGGACATTAAAACAGAAGTGGAAGCCTTTTTATCAAGAAGTGTGACCTAATAACTTTTTGAAATTAAATTGGATGTTTTATTTTCAAGTAGTAAGTAGAGAACAAATCACAAAACATTTCCTCAATTATGTACTTTTTGTGCTCTCCGGTTTGCCAGTTCTTTTGCAAGCTCTGCAAAATAAGCAAAAGTCTTTCGTTTCATGCTGCGCCATCATGTGAATGAACACCATCCCTTTGTAAGTTATCTGTGGCAGGTGAGCACATTCACCTTGATGAATAAGGTGTTCGAAGTAATATTTTATATATTTATAAGCTAGTATAAATGAGGCTAAGAGCAGCCACCGACTGCCAAACATCTAATAGTCCCATAAAGAGTTATGGTGGGAGTCCGTGCGCCCGTTTGAAATTGGATTCTGTGTTGGGAAAAAAGAAAAAGAGTATGCACATTGTGGCGACTGTTGTCTCTCATCGTCTGCTACTCAGAAATGATTAACACCCCACCACCACCACCCCTCTGCACACAGACACACACACATACCCACCAATATTAGCTGTAAAACGTGCATTGCAACCTTTGAGAAAGTGGCGGTGTCAGTGATGAATGGAATTGGAGGCCAGAAGCAGGCAATGAATTTGAGGTTGATGATGCGACTCATAACAGGGCACGAGACAGCAGTGCTCACCATCAATCTCTCCACCCCCCGTCCCCTGTAGACACCTGGCACATACATCAGCAGACACACCACTGAAAGTGAATTGAAGCTTGCGCTGATAAAAAAAAAACAAGCGCAAGGCCCGCTGGCAGGACACTTGGCCTCTAGCCAAATGCTTCTATGTAACACAGTGGAAACCTGGTATGAGACTTTATTAAAATACCAGCTCACTTCCAACAATATTTGTAATGACTGCGCTAAAGGGAACAGATGGCAAAGCTACAAACTGCTATAATGCCAGGGCTCTCATGATCACGCAGACCGACACAAAACAACACAAAAACAAGTTACAAAATCAGTTTCTTTTTGCTCATTTATGTGACATGCCCGACTTTTGTTTTTATGTTTTCAAAACAAAAATTGCTTTCTTTTCCCAGTTAACGTCATGATAAGATGTCAAAATTACACCAATACCTAAAAAAAAAAAAACAAATACTGAATGTCAAAAGATTTCCACGCCTCTTTAGCTGCATAACTTAATATTTTTATCCAAATCTTCTGTGACATAAAACATTTATGCGGCAATTTGAGATACTTGTGCTTTAAAATGGCTACCAATAACAGTAGTTTTTAGGTTGTCTATGTACTATTTTGTATTTTTACTGATTCTAGCACGAGTAATCAATGTACTGTTTGACTACAACAATGAAATAAACATTTTGTTTTATAGTGTTTACCTTCACAAATTACTTCTTGTATTTTTAATTTACTCGTTTTCTACATAATTTAAAGGAATAGATACGGGATGGGTGTTTGGGTRTTAAGTATCGATACCAAGATGAGTGGATTGATACAATGAGATTGATTCTTCTGTTTACAACTTATTTGCACTAACGGCTTTATTTTTCATAAATAAAGTCAGCTGTGCAGAGTTACCAAATTCTTTGGAGCTAGTCATTGGACCTCTTCATCGTGCCAGCATGTAATGGAAGTTGCTGTTTGTTGCATTATTGACATCGCTATCTTTAAATTTTTGTTACATTGTTGATTCAGTTTTTTGTCATTTTGCACATTGTTTTAATTAATACAAAATATTTTTATTTGCCTAAAACCTCTGTCCTGTTTTGTTATAATTGACTGATTAAAGGTAAAATGAAAAATTATTCACAGAACATGACAAATATCGGTTTCGGCATCAGAATCTGCGATAATTTGTATGTACTTGGTATTGGCTCAATACCAAAATTCCTAGTATTGCCCACCCCTGGTGTAAATTGTTGGGAAGATTAATTACAGCTAATATCTTATCTGCTCTTAGAACAACCTCAGTTTGTAAGTTTATGTCTTATCTGTCCAAATTGATGCAATTCAAAAAGCTATCTGGAACAGGTAAGATATTGATCATTCATAACCTTTCTAAAGAACCAGTTTTCACAAAATCTCATCTTTACTTTGTATTTATTTGCTTTAAGAGCGGTTAAAAATATATAGTTTTATCTGTGTTTGTCTAAGCTCCATTCCGATTTTCCTGTTATAGGAGTATTATTGAATTGTTTACACATAAGCCCTTTAGGTCATCCTGACATCAAAGTGGTAAATTAGATGAATTTCCATGTACTGTACATTTACAGAAGCTGACATCCTAAAGAAAACCTCTTTTTGTGTGGAAAAAGGAAATTAATAGGCTTTGCTTTAACTGTTCTCCTACTTCAAAGAAGCATTAAAAGCTTTTTTTGCAGCTGCCAGGTCAACAGAAATTAAGTCTTTATAATTAAAAAGAAAAGCTGCTTTTCCTTTTTATTATATATTTTTATTTTATTTTTTTATTTTTGCAGAAAAAGGATAATTTTCCTCAGCCAGCCTGTTTGTCTGTGTGTCTACTATGGTGTTGGTTAAGGCAGCACTAGGTTTATACCTTGAGGCAAACAAACAGAGGGAAAGATGAGTCCTCCAAAACTCCTTGTTGAAGAGAAAACTGTTATCGGTTATCAGCGCACCACCCGACTGGAAGGGAAGTAATTTAAAAGCTGTTTGAAATGCAGTAATTTGCCTGTGTGACTCATCACTGACACCTACAGCAACAAAAAAAACCTCTGATCCTCCAAAGGAAGAGCAGGGTAACATAACCGTGTGTCTGTGTGTGCGTGTTTGAGATAAACCAACAAGCTGGCGTTTGAGGTTAACAGATAAAGCCATGGAAGGGCATGTAGTTAAAAAAACATGATTTTTTTGCTTTTTAAATTAAATATGTTTGTGCCCTGCTCTGCTGACCTTTAATTAGCACAATTAGAAAATGAGCCTTTCCTTATTGATTGCACTCACTTGAGCGCTTGTGGCTATAAATGTGCTAAACGTAGACCTAAAAATATGTCTGCATTTATACTCAATGCTGCTTGAACATGGAAAACAAGCTCACTGCAGATTTGAGGGAATATCTGAGAGGGGCGATACAAATCAACCTTCCTACCTTCTGGAAACCCGACAGGAAGCCACAACCAAATTAATACCATTTTGATGACAGCCTTATGATATCAAAGCAAGCAGGGCACTCTCACTTGAGGTGTCAGGGTGAGGAAAATTATCATGATTAATACGAGGTTACAGCAATGCAGGAATGTAATCAGTCTTGCACTTGTTAATCATTATCTTCCTCTGATTCATTTGGCTCAAGATTTAAAAAGAGATATCAGGCTTCATTGTGTCAAGAAAAGACCTTAAACAAGACTTCCAATCATCGATCCTGTATAAGGAAAATTATCAAGCACTGGAGTTTCACAGCTCATGCATAATGTTAACGATGATAATGACTAATAACCTTTTGACAACAGCTATGAAGAAAACACTGAACGGCTCCGCTTCCTCATCAGCCAATCGATCAAAACCAGTGTTCTGCTCATGCTACTGACATTTTAATGGCTTCCTTGGTAAGATTAACTACTTCTTCTTCTGTACAATCAACATAATACTTGTTGCATTATCCCATCCATTCCCTTTCATTAAAAATATCATTCAATGTTTTAAATGTGTTAACCAGAAAAGAAGAGAGCATCATCTTCTGTTTATCTAGATAGAACTTCTGTTTTGCAAGGATATTGTGTGATTGGTCAGAACGTCATGGGTGTGTTTAGAAACCAGCCGGTTCGGATGTTATCAGTCCATTAAATGGACATTATTAGTGGTTATCAGTCCCATACAATGGCTTCAGACTGTCCCGACTGTGCCATCTAGTGGGTTACCAGTGCCATTTACTGTACGTTGGAATGCAACAACCTGCTACCGCCGGAGTCCGATCTACTTTATCGTAGCCCATGTCATTTTCTCTAAAATTACCCTTAGTGGTTTTATGCCTCATATTAACCAGATTGCATACAAAACCTTAGTGGCTTTTTGTCTCATACCACCCAGCAGTTTGAAGCCATTTAATGGAACGGAGAACCCACTAGGCGGCACAGTCGGGACAGTCTGAAGCCATTCTATGGGACTGATAAAGGCGAATAACGTCCATTTAATGGATGATAACATCCGAAGCGGGTGCAGAAGCAAGGGAACTGCACTGGTGTCATTTTCACATTAAAAGCCCTAAAACAACTGTTCCAGCAAGACTTATAAACATTGTTAAATAACTTTTGAAAGAAGAAYGCATGGAAGAAAWTTTTTATGCACGGAAGAGAAAGCAAGGAGACACAGGCGGCTCTGTGGCTGGCCATGAGAGAGTGTACCTCCCTGAGCTTCTTTAATGACCAGGAGGGACTGCGCCTTATCCGGGCAGTGTAAGGAGATGTTCTTGCAATGTTTGTTGGAAACAGTGGTGGTCTAAAATGACTAACTTGCTAATTACTACTTTCAGGTTTTCTATCCACATGAGAAAAAATGTCTCACAACCACATAAGCGAATAGAGATGTCTTACAACAAATAAACATACAAAACTGAAAATTGAAGTCAATTTAAAAACATACAGCATGAAATCAGCAACACCTTTCAGAGTTTTAGCATTTTTTTTTTACATTTGATAAACCAACAAGCTATTAAATATCTTCATCTGATGAAGTGTACCTAAAAAATTTACATAAGTGGGATTATGAGTTCTATTTAAACACCAGATAGAACCTTGAAATCTTTGATTCAGTGGAAAACATTTTTAAGTGAGTGGAAATTGTTTAAATACAAGTGAGATTACACTTTCTATGTAATTCTTGCTCTGAAATCCTAATCACATTTAGGTGTGCAACCTTAATCTTCACTTCCCAAACTTGTTTGTGTTTGCACAGATTACAGAAATAAACATTGAAATTAAGGAATTTCACAGAGTTGAGATCCATCAAAGGTTTTATTAGGCAACATGTCAGGAACGTTAAATTATGCAGCGCGGCGTAGCTCTCGCTTTTGTTGAACCAAACTTGTTTGCACCCTTGTCATGCCGATTTTAAAGGCTTCGAGAGAACAAAACAAGGAAAACGTCAATAGTTTCAATGTGGCGTGACATAAAGTGGCATTTGGAAAGTGCTCGTGATCTTAAGAATTAATCTTGTTGGGAGACAAACTGTGACAGAGGCTTTACGTAAATCATAAGTTAGGCATCTCAATCATTTGATTGGAACAAAAGAGGTGTCGATGCAGGAGGTGAACCTGACTCAACGTCGGGTGAGTCATATTGTGACATCATTCAGTGCTTTGTTATTGCTTTTCAAGTCCACTCATATGGTAGAGTTCTTTAAAGTGTATGGATTAATTTCAGGCAGTTACATCAATCCCATTAGGATTACAGATAACATTGTAGAGTTCAAAAATAATGTCTGTAACTTTTCCAAACATCTGTGCAGGGATTTCACATCAGATAAGACTTTAAATGATTGAATCTGCTGTTAGAAACAAACTATAATCTTACACTCTTAACTAGTAACATGATTATTCTTAGATGAATGCAATTATTTTATTTTTTACCACAGTTTATTCTTCCTAAAATAAAGTGTCTAATATTTTTGAAGGAATGCATATTGTCCACTGCTTTTTATACTAAGGTTTGACGCTAAGATAGTTTTAAGTTGAAAAATGATGGGAATAAATTGAAGTACACAAAGCTAATAATATTTTGATTTTAAAAATATTATGCTTGTTTTCAAACTCAGTATGTGTAGGAAATGATTCTTAGCTGCTACTGCATAGAATTTCAGCTCAGTAGTTTTAGAGTTGACTGAGTTATTTCCAGTTTTTATTGGTTTACTCCTGAGTCAGCTCTCTTTCATTTTCAGCAAAAAGTTTCTTGAAAAACTGTATAGATTTTATTGAAATTTCAAGAAAGTGTGATTGGATGTACGCCTACCTCCACAACTGATGTWACGAGTCAYTTTGATTCAAGATGGCTGCCACAGCCACCTGACTTTAGAAAACACAAAAATTGCTGTAATTCAGTGAATTTGACAAAGACTGATCTAAAATTTTGTGCACAACAAACACTCTACGTGCTACTTATTGCACAGCTTTTGAGTTTTATTTGTCTTACTGGTTTCAACACAATCATAGCAAACACGCAGAAACAAATGGGCATCTAACTGCCCAGAAAATACCTTTTGGAGGTTTTACAGACCTTTTTTTTTTGTAGCGAACTCTGGGTGAAAGAAATATCCACTTAAACAAAAGCCACCTTCCTGTAAATATACAGCACTTACACACATAACAAAATTTGTTTGGCCATCACAATGCACTCAGCCCCGGTACTGTAAAGAATGATGGCCCTTTGGTTATGGCATCTTAAAAACAGTGCCATTATTGCCAGATCTGGCCCACACCTGTCTTATGTGGGTATTACGATTATGTTGTTGGGACAGTGAGATGAATCTTCAAAAATTGAAAACAGCAAGGATAAAAATGTAGACTGAGTTTTATTCCACAGAATCTATCGTTTTTATTCTTGGAGAGAAAATATCTGCATGTAGTCAGTGGATAAAGCCAGAGCTGGGAAAAAAAAAACATTCAAGCAATAAAAGACTGAATAAAGCTTACATCCAGCCAGCTGAGTATTCACAAAATCCATTTCCCAGATAGCAGCAGCGTACAAAGAAATTTCCCATTTCTTTATCTGTCACCTCTACTAATCCAGACACTGATCTCCCTGAAACAAAGCTGTTTTCTGCATGTAGCTGAGTGTCAGAAAGTCTTCCTTCCTCTATCTTTTCAGTTTGTCATCTCGTCCGCTGTGGCTGCAGGCTGTCAAAGTCCCTTTTTTTATTTCCACAACCTTTGCCATTTTCTTTTCTCAGAATTTATTTTACCTGTAATAACCCATTATCCGTGCACGTGGAATCATTTCAGGCATTTTCTTTTGTTTGTTCGTTGGTTTTTTTGTCCAATAAAAGGGTAGAGGAACATCCTTTTAGACCCATGACTTTTACAACAAGGTCGGCTCAATTTGTCAGTTTAAACATCCGACCCAGTCGTAAAGCACACAAGATGTTTTACTCAATTTAAAAAACGTCATTTGTTGTTGGTATTTTTAGCGATGCAGCTTTGCTTAAGTGGAAAGAAAAGTTGCTGTGGTTGGTTTGAAAGATTTTTAAACTGTTACAAAAAAAAGCCTTTACCTGGGACTTGGCAACAAAACGTCTTTGGTCAGCTATCTTGGCCAGACTCTTAATGCTTTCAAGTGCATCGGTGATGTATTTAGTTTCTTCCAAAGAAGGTTAGAGTTGTAATTGAAACATTTTATCTTGTGCCTGTCCTGATCTGCTCTGATATCCTGTTGATTGCTGCACATGAGGTTTTTTCTTTATCCTGATGGACAGTGTCCCTCAGAGTAAAAAACACTGCTGGTTAGTGGATATACTGAATCTTTGTATTGCCATGGGAGCTCTAACAAGAGGGAGTAAAGACTTCAAGTGACGTGTCGAAGAAGGCTTCTACTCTCGTTTGTTTCTGAGTAGACACGTAGAGTGACAGCTCAGACTTTTTGAAGTGGGAATATGGTGGAAAGGCAATGAACAATGAATGTCTCATCTGTTACAGATATCAGTTTATGTTGCATCAGTTTGGGAAAATAAAGTTTAATTCTGACTGGATTGACAAGTTGCCAAAACATCTGTGCAAAACTGACTGAGGTGTACATGTTTAAGAAGTTGTGTTCACATAAGATTTTTAAGTCTAAAGATGTTTTAAAATAGCAATAATTTACATTGGTCTTGGCCTCTCTCATAATAGCTGTAAGCTCATCTGTATGGTAAAAATTAATCTCCATTTCTACGAGCTCATGTTGTTGGGTAAAGTATTTGTTCATTTATTCAAGTCAAAAGACCTGGGCCCTCATGCATAAAGGATTGCGCAGCTTTCACACTAAAGGGCTCGACACACAGGAGGTGACGTCGCTCATTCTCCATTCATTTCCTATGTAGCGTGTGTGATGAGGCGACAATCGCTTGCCCTCCTCCAGCTAAGCGACCAGCGAAAATAGTGCATGTAAAATTTCGCGCTCGTACACGTAGACGTGCACAAGTGAGCTTGCGACGCGACATATGAAAGTTGAAAAATGTTCAACTTTTATCACTGTCGCTTAGTATACAACCAATGAGCGAGGGTTTCATTGGCTGACCAATGAGAGGAGAGTATGCTACACACTGCAGTTAGCTAACACTTTCACCAAGGGATTACTAAAAAAGGCAGCTTTGTGGGAATTTGTTGGCACCAGGGTGAAGTTTATGGTAAGTTTTTCCTCATAAAATTGTATCTTGATGTGCGTTTGTTTTTCAATATCATTAGCATTGCAAGATTTGTTTAGTTTACACGTCCGTAATGCAAATTTGCCTTCAGAGTCAAGAACCAATCAAATTTTGTGAAGACAAGCGACCTGAGAGCGCGATTCGCAACGCTGCGATTGCTATTGCGTCCCATGTGTCGGGTTTCACCCTGGGTGCGATGACAGCCGTTAATCGCTGTAGTTTGTCGCTCCCCATGTGTCGAGTCTTTAAAAGTTGATGCAGGGACAAATTTAGAAAAGTGCGCCACACCAAAATATTCAGATGTATAAAACCGTGCACACGCAGGTTCCTGCGCACCTTTCCTTTATACATCCCAATGAACGTGGAACTGAGTGCACCTGACACACCTCCTTTTAAATATGTAAAATAGATGTAAATGTGTCCAGAGTGTGAGATTCTCCTCAGATTGTCCTCTCTGTGGGATCAGAAATGATTTTTAGATGCAGGAAAATTATACATTAAATGGAGAATGGGTGAAAAAATTGTCTAAATAAGTAGTGGGGTGTAAAAATGTGTTTGCCACTCGCAAAGGTGTGTGTGTGTTGATGTGTATGCGCTTGTGCTGTTATTTTCAGCGGCGCATGAGGCTGAGAGACATTTCCACCTTTACACGTCTTTAATAAATGACTGTAAACACAGAGGAACTGGAGTTTGGTAGAACTTCAAAAAATATTTATTAAATAGTTGGAGTGAAGAAATGAGTCGCAGTGCCACTGAGTTTCTGCCACGGTGTGGGACTGGGAACAGCTGACATTGATCCTTACGTACAACTTTACGCAGAAATCTATTGCGTCTTGTGGAGCTGAGGAATCATCACAGCAGAGCTGTTGTGAAGTAAATATGCTGAGTTGACAATGTTTTTTCTCAGTTAGAATTAAAAATGTTTCTTAGACAATTCACGCATTTTATTCTCCTCAGCTGTGTGTGCGCTTCGCAGGCCTGCGCTCTGCATGTGTTTCCAACTACGTGACAACAATATAAAAGCTTTACAGTTCACAGACTGGACTGAGGTTCTTTTGATCATTTTTAGACTGATCTTTTTTCTTGTCTGAGGTTAAATGTTTTTCAGTCCCGGGGTTCAGTTTCATGATTGTTCGAGTTTAAACAATAAAAACTCAAACTAAAATAAAAATCTAACACCGTGTTCAGATGCTCCTTACATCCAGAAAACAGAACAGAGTCATGTTTCTTTGTATTCAGGTCAGATACGTGACTTTGTGAGTTAAAACTGTCGACTGAAAAACTTTGCGTGGCTGCCGCACATTCTCACGGCAGGTGAAAAGTGTGTGTAAATATACGCAGACTTTCACGCAACGTTGATTTTAATACATCCCAACGTGGGCGTAGAACCTGGCACATGCAACTTTTTTGTGTGTACGCACCATTTATACATGAGGACCCAGAACTTTTCTTTTAAAAGCAGCTGTTTAGCAGCAGTTCTTTTATTCTGCAGACTTTTAGTATAAACATGTTTTACCACACGGTACATACTTGATATGGTTAGGGTTATTTATATAACAAGATACTTACAGGGTACACATTTGCACTATGTGAGGGTACATATCAGATAAGTACTAGATAAGTACTTAGTTCTTATGGGGTATTTACAGGGTGCATAACTGATATGTACCTGGTACTTACAGGGTATTTTACTGGTATGTGCCAGGTAAATGAAACTTTTAGAGTAGGCATTGGGTATGTACTTACAAAAAAATCTACCAGGGAGGTGCCCAGTACTTGTTGTGTACAATGTTACATAATGGGTCAATGTCTTGTACTTATACAGAGTATCTACCTGGTAAGTCTCAGGTATGTACTAGATAAGTATCAGGTCTTTCCTGAGAACTTACAGGGTAAAGGGTATGGGACTACTACTTACTCTGTACTTATCGAGTAAGTACTTGAAGAGTACCCAATCCATGAGCTTGTTTTCTCTGTTATAGCTAGGTAGGTACATTTCCTGATGTTTGTGTACAATTATGCCACAGAGTTTGCCGTAAAAACTTTAGAAACACTCTTTAACGGGATTCAGAGCTCTAATCCACACATGCTGATGGACTCCTGACAGTTTACATTATTTGTGACTAAATCTTGACTATCTGAGGGGTTAAATCTGCACCAGCAACCCAGGTTGCACATCCCAACTCCATCCAGCCAACAATGTTGTGTTCATAAAATGAGCCAGTTGACTGTGTTCAAGCTTTGGACCCTGCTGTGTTCAATTTTTACCTGACCAGCAGAGCAAGACATGGTGGAGCGCAGGCCACAGCAAGCTACAGGAGGACTTTAACTGCATGTCACATTTAGTTTTACCCCACCATGTGGCATCTGGTTATAGCTCTTATGCTGTGCTCAGAACAAAACAAGTTGAGTTATCGCCTGCCTCTTTGAAAGGTGAGCGATCATTTTAATGCCTGTGTCAGTGTGCTCTGTCTGTTAGCCATTTTTTTCATGAACCACAAGACAGGTTTTAATTAAACTTTCAGAAAGTAAACATTAGATGTGCATCTGCGACTTGTTTTTCTGTCGACTTAATTAAAGATGGCCTTCACAGGTCAAGTTTTACAAATATAACATGGCTGTAAAAGTCATTTTTACAGATACTGGGCCAAAATTTGGTGTGGTGGTAGCTGAGAATCATCCTTAGCTCCAACACATTACATGAGATCTTTGTTCGGCGCACAAAACACCACGCAATGTTAAACTCATCAACAAATTCAAGTTTCATTTGTTAAAGGAAGATTTCTGCTAAATGGATAAAAAATGTTTTTGTAAAGAAACCAAATCCTTTGTGAAGATAAAAATGGTGTTAAGAGAAGTTCATCCAATTCTTCAAGAAATTTTTGAAGAAAATCAGTCAAGTGTGATGCAACAAAAATGAACAATTATGTTATTTGTTGTCAAATCCATTGTTTACTCCTATTGTTTATTGTGTGAGGACCGCTGTTCGTGAAGGATCTCACAAGGATTTACCAAAATAAGATGCGTTTAGTTTAACACTGTGTTCCTGTAAGGAAAGCTAGAGTTTGTAGTGTACTAGTATACTGTAGTAATAGTTTTCCAATGGCATTAAATGCATTTAATCTACTTATAAATTAGACAGAAAAAATAGCTGAATAATGAAAATAAAATGCGTGCACAATAAGATTTTAAAAAGCTTCTCTCAGCTAATATTAGTTGTAGGAACAGAAGAATCATTAAAAAATAAACTCTCATTAAAAATAATTTAATTCAAGTGAACAAATAAATGTGTAATGTAAAATTGACAAGAGTGTAAAAGCTAATTTGCTCAGAATTAAACTCTATTTTCCACACTGAGGTTGCTCGATGAGGCATCTACAGCAGGTAAGATGTCAAGTGTTCGTAGCCTTTCCACAAAACCCCATTTTAAAAAATCTGAACTATGGCTTAAAAATACAAATGCAGCTTTTATTGCATACATAAAATCCAAGCTTATTATATTTCTCATGCGATTTCCAGATGAATTTAGCATTTTACTGACATCAGAAAGCAACAAAGAAACATCGGGAGAGGGTTATGAACTACTTTCCACAAACCTCTCAAGCTGGAAATAAACAGTCTGTAGATGTAGAAGAATGACACGTTCTGTTTAATCACCACGGTTTCATAATTTCCTTGGTTTCACAAAATTGAGACATAAAAGAAACAGAGACAAGAGTGAGCAGGTTCAATTCATCCATCCATTTTTATACCCCCCACTTGATCCTCTGTCAGGTCATATGGAGCTGCTACTTTACTCCAGTGGTCATTGAGTGAGAGGCAGGACACTCTGGACGTGTCCCCAGTTCATCACATGACCACATAGAGACAAACGATCAATAACACTCATCAATGAACAATTTAATGTTGCCAATAAACCTAATTTTGCTGTGGAAGAGAAGCAGAGAAAAACACATGCACATGAGAACATAAAAACTCAAAAGCTCCAGGTTTTCATATTTTATATAAAAGTTAAAAATGAAAACAAAATGTAAAATAAATTAAAAAAAAACGTTTGGACCTTTGACTCTGCATCTAAACAAACAGTGTTCCTTTGTCCCAGTAGATCCTAATAAATTCAATTTGGTCATTTATTCAGATTTAACACTCACATACCTCCACTTCTCACCTACGTGGAAGAATACAGATTTGATAAAAGATAAAGCAATGTCACAAAGAGGTTAAAAAATACTACAAAAGCATAAAAAAATTTTCTTCTCTCTGCCGCCTTTCATTTCATTTTATTTGTATTTTTATTGTACACAGAATTTTGTTTTTATGGAATGAATAAAGTTTGAAATAAAAAAAATTAAATAAATAAAAAAATGGTTTGATTTAAGTTAAGTAAGCAGGGTCTGATGAGGTCAGATGCGGTAGCTGATCTGATGGCAACAGAGAACAGGTGTAAGTAGGCGGGGCAGGACTGAGGCACAGACGTTCACTGAAGTATAAGAGGATACGGCTCCAAAAACCAAACTGAATACAAAAATAAAATATAAAATATACAGAAAATACACAAATTCTGCCCATTTTTTTTTTTCAAATTAATGATTATTGTTTTCTTAAATGACAAATTTGTAAGCAAAACTTAGAAACAGTTGCCAAATAGTGAGCATTTGTCATAAGGAAACTAAAGTGGCTGCAAATAGATCAACAATGGCACCAAGAAGGAGCCAATCAAGCAGTAACATTTCTATAGTTCCTTATTGTTTATTTATGTTTCATAGTTTTTAATGAGTACTGCCCGCAGTACTTTCCCAGTTTGTGGTTACTTCCTGCCTCTTTATAGCCTGACCCATGCTACCAGGGTATGTGGTTGCATAATAGACAAATGCTTTGATTGGTTCTTTCAATAGACACCTCTTTTGACCAACTGGGTTCATCTATAGACTCACTGGAGCGCAAAATATGTGACAAGCCCCTCATGTCCCACCCGTTCGTGGTACACGTGATTGATTGACTAGAATCGGCCAATCAGCTCTGAGCTTCATTCTGACAGCTGTGTAGCCAATCATGTTACCTTTTGTCTGACATGCAGCTTCGGAAATGAGGTGAAAAATTGATGGTTATTGTGTATTTTAGCTTCAGTAACTAAATACTTGTTACTACTTGTTACAAAACTTGTGACTTCTGAAGTAAAATATCTGATTGATAATGTTTGATAGCTTTACATAGAGTCTAGGCTTGTGAATTTAATCCAAAAGGCTTTAATACTTAATTTAATTTGGATTAGGGGTAGGGTTTGGGTTAGGCCCTCAGGTTAACAGATTTTAAAAAATGAATCATATTTCAGATCCAAATGATTCAGACCCCAAAAGATCAATACCAAAAACCCTTAAAACAAACAGAATCAGCTGAGTAAAAAGTTACATTTCTTTGGCAGTTTTATAATTATGTTCATTTCCTGTAGATACATATAAAAACATTTCTGTTTTATAGCTTTTCTATTACAGATAAACAGAAATTAGGCTTTGTGGGCCAGAGGCAACCATTTAAACCCCCCCACACACTGATCCTATCACCAAGCCCTAATACAGTATACATTCAGCTTTTGTGACCTATTAAACGTCTGCATTGTTCAGCATCAGCTTTAGGCAACTTCTAAATTCAAGTCATAATTTCAGATGTGTGAAATAACTGCGGGGTGATCCAGTGTGGTCCGACACCTCTAACGTTGAGTCATCCACACTCTGCAAGGTTAGGATTTTGAATTATGACTGCCCAAGTGAGGTCTGCGCAGTCCCTGCGTATAAATGCAAATTTGCAATACTTAAAAAAAAAACAGGAAGTTTCAAGAGTTGAAGCTGCAGAGTGAAGAGGTGGCACTGCAGTCTCGTCCTCTCGTCCTGATGAAACTGTTCTAGAGAAAACTTCAAAATTATCCTTTGCTGCATTTTTTTTTTTGTTTGCTTCTCAGAGGTCTCGTCTAAATAAAGAGTCAAACGTGTAGTTTTCACGTGGCTTTATCAGGAATGTCCAGATGAGGAGCGTATCCGCGATGAATATGCGCATGTTGCAATAAGATAAAAATAAAAACAATAATCATTTGAATTCAGGAAACCCTTGTGCAATGAAGCCCTGTGGCTTTGTTAATGAACACTCAGCTTATGCCAAACTTGTGCCGAATTGCTCGCATTATCACCGTCTGCTCAGAGGATATAATGGTGCATGATCCCCCCGCCTCCTCCGTCAAAGTGAAACAACTAATGCCCGGACATTCAAAAAAAAAACTATTGCACTCAAAATGTAATATTTCATCAGACAGCTTTTGCTTACATGTTCGTGGAGGCTCTCCCAGGGATAAAACATCTATCAGGAGCACAAGCATACTGGCATACATCCGCTTAGCCACATGTTTTGTGTAACTAATTGGATAACCACACCAACTAAAGCACGAAATTGCCTTTTTTTTATCCCTCCTGCAGTAAGAGTGGTTGCGAACCCTCTCTGCAGGGCGTTGGTGGGGCACACATTTTATGAGTCATACATTTAATATGCTCTCCCTTCCTACTCATATCATGAACACTCAGAGGGATGGAAACTCTTCTCCTATTCGTCTGGACAGCCGAGCGATTATGTCCTTTTTTTTGAGTGCTTCCTGTCCGGTGGCTCTTTTCCTTCTCTATGCTGTTTGACATTTTAATATTTTTTAAAGCAATTTTGACTCTTGATTTGTTCTGTTACAGCAGTCTGTGTGTCTTTGCGTGTGTTTGGCCGAGAAGACAAGAGATTAGCATGAGTCAGATAATGATTCAGGACACCAGGTGGCAAATGCCTCAAATCATGCTTCTCCCTTCTTTCTCCCTCTCATTTCCTCTCACTTGTTCACAGCCTCTTCTGTGTACTCTTTTCACCGTTACCGCTCTTTCTTTTTCTTTTTTCTTCTTTTGCCGCCTCTTCTCAACACTCTTTTTTTTGCCTCTTTATTTGTCTCCACTGCACACACCTCTACGCGTCGGCCTCCGAACGCTGCCGCGGTGTCAAACGTAATAACCCACTGGTTCACGGGTGGGCGTGGGGAGGTTAACAGGGAAAGATAAAGAGGGTAAAGACAGATCGAGGGAAGAGGGATGGTGATGTTGGGGGGAGAGCGGGGAGAGATCAATTGCCAGATGTGGGGAGATAAACAGGAGTGTGTCGGATTGAGGTGGAAAATTGAGCACGAATCTCGAGTAGCGTACAGGGAGAGGAAAAATTGTGTGTGTGTTGCTCGTATTGTGCGCGTGCCTGAGGGGGGGAAGGAGGGACGGAGGGTAATTTAGAAAGAGTGGGACATAGGAATGTGTAGTGAGAGGCAGAGAGGGTTATGGAGAGCCGTGTAGAGGTGGATGAAGGCAGGGATGGAGAGATAGAAGGAGGGGTGGTGATCCTGGGGGCCTGATGACTCATGGCTGTGCTGCGGTTTGTGCGTCACTGGCGCTGGCTGGAGGAGGAGATAGTGGAGAGGTCTACGCATTTAATTACAGCCTTCCAATTTAGACACACTGTACACACACAAACCAACACACACACATGCTCAAAATAATATCACAAAGAATTGTCTCGCAACTACAATGATTAGTAACTCGCAGGCATAAAATGGGGTGGGTAGCAGATCTTTGGGAAACCTGCAAACTCCCCTCCCCAATGTAAATATTCAGTTTTAGTCGTCACGGATATCAAACTATAAGAGTTCATGAGCGTTTTCTGTGTGCAGCCATCCCATCCCAGACTAGACCTCAAGGCACGACTTAACCCAACCTGCTAAAAATAAAAAGAAAGAAAGAAAAATCTAAATATCAAATCGCACCCTTTGAGCAGCTGCACCACACGGTTTGTGACCAGAATATGAAACAGAATCAGAGACGTACAGAGGAGGAACGTGGAGGGCTCGCTTTGATGACGCAGTGAAGCAAACTCTGCTCAGATTTATTTTATTTTTTTTCCTGCACGCTTATAGGAAATTTCACAATCCAGCCTTCAGTGATCTGCGTGGCGTACGAGTTGTCCTGCTGGTTAAAGGTCATCCTTGTAAGAGGATTTCTAGATCGTTTAGTTTCCAACCAGAAATGTTCAAGGCTGATCATTTCAAATACATCTAATGGTTGTTGAAGCATAATTTATCCACCTAAAATGTTTTTACTCCAAAACTTCTGCGTTCCAAACAACTTCTCTTCCTTTCTTTTCTTTGCAGTAGGTCGAAAAGCAACATTTCAGTCAATCACTTTGAAAAACACATGCAGATGAGGTGAATTTTTTTGGTTGAAAACTTGTCTAAAGGAAGTCTAAAAAGGTTTTATATTTGATCTAAAACTGAAAGTTTAATAAAAGTCTAAATTACATTATTTTAGACATCTTATGAAGGTGGAATAATGTTGAAATTTAACTGTCTGCTAAACGTACTTTTACCTTTAGACCAAACGTAGACTAGTTTTAGTCTACAGTGGCTCCCAACTCATATTCTCCACAGCCCTTTTTCTTACATCCAAATCAAGTTTATCTCTGTATCAGAATAATAAAAAATACGTTAATGATAAAATTGATCAAAGATTGTTTTTTTTTTGTTTGCTTTGTTTGCTTTTGCAGCACCTTGAACAAATTTATTGCATTCATCAAACACTGTTTTTAGTTTCTGTTTTTATTATGTGCAGCAACTGCTAAATTAGGGGAAGAAATGCATGATTTTTTTTTCTTGTTTAAAATCCTGCATGAATCTGAAGTGCTATTTCTCTTTTGTTGAGACAAACTGAGCTCCAAAACCCCTGAAACATACATCTATGAAATGAAAGAAACAAGGATTTGCTTTTGTTTCTTAATTCAAATGTGTACATTTAACTGAATCACAGCCT
The DNA here is from genome assembly GCF_001266775.1 of Austrofundulus limnaeus. NCBI lineage: Eukaryota > Metazoa > Chordata > Actinopteri > Cyprinodontiformes > Rivulidae > Austrofundulus > Austrofundulus limnaeus. The sequence goes on along the minus strand of NW_013952419.1, from coordinate 1,103,200 downwards.
CCTTTTTATTGAGGGGGGGGGACACCTTTGCTTTAATTTCTTTTTCTTTGATTTTGCCTTCCTGTCCTGTCCAGACACATTACCCTCCTTGTGCACCAATTACACCCTAAGAGGCAGCAAGCCTCACTCTTAAACAATAGGAGCAATCAGTTGCCCACTCTGGCTCTTTCCCCCCCCTTTCTGTGCCCCCTTTTTACTCCACTCTATTTTCCTGCAGAGAGTGCAGGGAGGATAATTTTTCCCAAACAACAGCGTTGTAGTGGGAAATGGAGGGGGTGCAGAGGGAAGAAGAGGCAGAAAGAGATAAAGACAGGGAGACGTCGCTGATTGGCCAGTTCTTGTCAGTTCAGAAAATCTGGAGACAATTCATCGCCGCATGCAGATGTTTGCTGTCTTAAGCCGAGATGGGTGAATTGCACAGCTGCTCTGTAACCTCTGACATGGATTCTCAGGCACATGGGTGCGCAAGATCCTTACAGCCAAAATTTAAAAAAAGATTAAATTTTTTTAATTTATAGAATATTTTGTTTTGTCTACATAAAAGTGCAAACAACCAAAACTCATTTATATGTGCCATCTGGAAAATTTCTCTTTGAACAAAGATGTATATGCTTTTATTTTATGAAATCCTAAAAAAAAGTTGATATTTTAAATTAAAGGTTTTGAAAACAAGTCTTAACACTCATTTTGTTGTAAAATGTTTAATAATGTGTACAATATTTACGTATTTCTAAAACTGGATCTCTTTTTTTATTATTAATTCATGAATGTTTTTTTCCCCCAGCAGTTTTCCAGGTCTTTCAATTTAACGCCCATTTCCCCTCTCATTCATGTCCGCTATCATGAGTCGTCAGCAGCTCCGTCTCGAGGGAAGGAAATCCCAGCTGTCACTAAATAACTTTTCAGATCTTACCAATAAAGCTAATGTCCACGGACGCTAAAGGCTAAGGAGTCCATTTAACATCCACTTAACGCATGAACACACAAGTGGCACACAAACACGCATGCATGCGCGCACACACAGACACAATAAGTCACAGCGTGTCGTGGATTACCCTAACCGGGCTAATGATCTCCTCGATGGGACAACTGGGACTCTTCTGGGGCCGTCTTCAGTCTGATCCCACTGGGACCATGGAAGAGCCCCCAGGGTAATTACAATGTAAATTGTGTGTGTGTGTGTGTTTGTGTGTAACAATTTCTAAAGGGGACAAGGAAAACATGTAAGAGCTTGACATTGGTGCAGAAAAGGTAACAGACTGTAGCTGATCTACAAAGGTGTTAAAGTTGGGGAAAAAAATTAAATGTGCAGATAGGAGGGAGANGTGTGTGTGTGTGTGTGTGTGTGTGTGTGTGTGTGTGTGTGTGTGTGTGTGGTGTGGGGGTGTATTTGTAAATATAAAATTAGGTTAATCTGTGAATGTGCTTTTTGTCCAGCCAGCATGTGGATCTGATGTCTGTAAAATAACACTTAACTTTGATCAGAAAATATGATTTATTTAATCAGAAATTATGTGTAAATTAAGCCTTGTCTATATAACTTTGGATAGGTTTTTTTATAGATATATTTTCACAGTTTTTTTAAATCCATCTAGACCAATGGTTCCTAAACTTTTCAGCTTTTGACCGACTAAACAACAGCAGCTGAGTCTGGTGCCCCAACTGTGATAAACATTGGTATCAGGTCAAATAAACAAGGGCACAGTAACAGTATTCATTATGCTAATTTCATCCGGTTTTAAGTAACACTAACCACAACTAAGGCAAAAAAAAAATCTGCAGTCATTTTTAAATATAATTAATCTGAACGTCCTTACAGTCCCCTCAGTATGGTCCTGACCTAACCACCAACCTAGACATTTTGAACAAAAACACTGAAGTACCCATAAAGTGCCACTAGGTGGCGATAAAATAACCATACAACTGCAAATTAACATGAGCATTCCTAGCTTGATAAAGATTTTCTTAACAGTATATCGCACAATCCTTATGCAATCAAAGTCCATTCAAAAAACACAAAAATGTTTATTACTTTATCATTATTGTAACGTAATTTTTCACAACTGTTTGAAAGTTTTTTCTTGATGCATAATGATGTTGTGAACTCTATGTTTTGGAGTGGTCTTGAGCAGTTTGTATTTTTATGCAAAACCTCTACCTTTAGAATATAGCTGGTTGTTCAGTTTTGCCATTTTCATTAAAAAATTGTCTAATTTGGGGGTTTTATGAATTATTTATGTTTTGTTCGAAACATTGTACGTAATATATTCAGAAGGCAAATGACAGTTTTGAGTGGTGCTCTGTGCATTAAGAAGCATCAGTTTAGAGATAACTGGTGTATTTCAAGAAGCGGCATTCACACTTTGTCACAATGACTTTTGAATATCTTCAGTAAACACGTTGAGTTGTAGCCAATTTTTCCATTAAAAATAACTAAAAGGCAAACTGAAGGGCAAACATTCCCTGCTCTTTACATGAACATTGGCAGCTGAGCTGGACTGTGGTTTTTGATTGACCTCTGAGCTCGTGTTTCTGGTGAGGGACTGGATAAATCCTGTTTTGTGGTCAGTTTTTTTAAAACAATTCACAATTTTCTGTTATTAACCATTTAAGCACACAATCAAATTTAATGGTGACAGGATCCATATAACAAAAGACAAAAAAATGTGAAAATGGCTCCAAAACTCACTGTTTCTCACCAAAAGCTCTGATTGTATGGGAACAAAAGGTGCAATAGAAAATATATTGTGTTTCCTTTAATGCTCTGCATACATTACTTTAAAAAATGTTTATTCTACTGTACATTCCTTAATGTTTAAAAAGAGGTTCCTGGATGCATAAAAACAAAAATGTGTATTTAACTAGTAAACATATTTTTTGTCAAGTTTAAATCAAATGTAATCTCATTTTATTCTTCCTAACAAAGCTGGATTTGACAATAAATCGTAGCAATCTGCTTCTGTGTGTCATGTGTGCACGTATCAGTGTTATGTCAGTTTGACGCAAACATTTTAACAGCACCTTCTCTGAGAAACAGCACACATTTAAACCTGAATCAAACATTTCAAACCAGACACTGGCTTTAGATGGGGGGTTAAATTGATGTCTGACTGATGTGAGCAGCGCTGAGAGGTAAGTGGGGGCAGGAAAAAAAAAGAGGCAGCGTCCTCACCCCTTTTTTCCTCCCCAACTGCCTTTGTTTCGGCTCATCATCCTCATCATCATCATAATTATTTCGCTCTCCCTTTTCTTTATCTCTCTCTGTCACCATCCCCCCTTCGTCCCACCCCTTTGTGTGACGCTCGCCACGCCGATCGGATCGTAACACGACATTATGGCTCTTTACACCTGGGCTAAACCGGTCGCTGCTGGTGGATGGCTTCCTCTTTGTGACAAAACATGAGAATAAAACATGTGCTGGAAATGCAAGCGTTACATTTACTGCTGTTGGGGGGGAAAAAAGCAAAAAAAGGTAAATCATGGGAGAGGCAGAGGGAGAAAAAGAGCCATGAGCGTTCAAGCTGCAGAAAAACATTGTGGTCATCTGCAGTGCGATGAGTCACCTGTAGGCAACACACACACACAGACACACACATAAGCACAAGCTGAAAAAGAGACTGGCTGTGCAATCACAGCCCACAGCTGTGTAGTTACGATGCCATATTGTCTCACAGACTGCACCCACTGAAGTATTACATTGTCAAATCTTAAACAAGAATCTAAACAAACTGACGGAAAATGAAAATAAAAAATCAACAAGCTGATTTGACCTTTCACAGCCTGGCTGATGGAGTTGCCTTATTTACCTGATGATTAACTGACAAACAAAAGGTTAATGACAGAGAGAAATTAGTGTTTAGATGATTTACTCTGGCAGTGACGTTTCTGCTCTTGTAATGAGCTCAAATGGAATCGGTGGATGAAATCAGCCATCTGTCTTTCATGGTTCGCTCTTATTTTGCTTTTATGTGCTTTTTGTTTTAAGTTCGGGCTTTAACAGGTTGCATCAAATACGCTGTGGTTATGCTGAACCTGTGTCAGGGTGTGTGCTGTAACTGCTCAGTTCCATTCATACATTTTATTCTGTTTACCCTGCAGAAGCATCAGGTCCAAGAACAAAACCCCGCCCCCATGCACATGGAAACTGCTTTTTTTTAACTATTTATTTCCTTGTAAGCATGGCTAACCATAAAGTGAAACCTTTCCTTTGGGACACATTCTACTGACTCCTGTCAGTCCAAACCTGTGAACATTATGGGCAGTTTCTCACAGAAGATTCGGCGTGAGCTAACTTTTTCTCATTAGAAACGAAAGAGTTGATTTTTTTTTCCTGAAAAGTCTTTTATGTTGTTGACAGCTCAATAAGGTTATGAAAAAATAAGATTTTTCTATTATTATTGTTGGTATTTTAGCTTTGCATCTACACAAATTTCCCAAACAGTATTTTGTGAAACTGGGTTTCCAAGTGAGAAAATCCTGAAGCACCATTCTGGTGTGGACAACAAACCCAACAATGATGTCATAGACCTATCTTACTTTATCAGCCTTATTTAATACCCTTTTAATGACCGACTGCATGTTTACTTTTGTCTTGCAGACTCCAGTTACTCAACTACACCAAAACTTTACTGTATTACCAGTAGTCCCCAAACTACGGCCCGCGGGCGGGATCCGGCCCGCCTCCCCATATGGTCCAGCGCCCAGAGCAATACCAGAGAGCATTTTGTTTTTTTTCATATGTGTGTATTTATATTTGATTATAAAGTTGGACTTTTGCAATAAAATGTTCCTTAGTTATGAACTATTTTCCTTATTAACTATTATTAGTTAGTAACTATTTCATACATACACACATATAACGTGACATTCTGTTCCACCCTTCTGTGGTCTGTGCCCCTATCTGGCAACCCCCAGAAAAAAATCCTAAACCCGCCCCTCTCAAAGAGAGAACGGAATAATGGTGAAAAGATTAGGTAAGAGAAAAATTGATTCAGAATGCAGGGTATTTAAGCTGCAGTGGACAAACGATTATTTTTTTGTTCATCTGTCAAGAGGCAGTGGCGGTATTCAAAGAATACAATCTGCGGCGACACCATGAATCCCATCACAAAGACAAGTGATAGCTTGCAAGGCCAAATGTGAGCAAAAGAAACTCTCAAAGCTAAAATGTGGACTGTTGGCTCAGCAGAATACATACTGTGAAGAACCCAGAGAGGGTTATTTGATTGTGCTTTCTGGAAAATAATAAATTTTTACATTTAGGCACTCCTGCAATAGTCACACTTTTTCTGTTACAAACTGACTCCGGCCCCCCACCAGAGAAGGGAAAAGTTATGTGGCCCTTACAGGAAAAAGTTTGGGGACCCCTGGTATTACTTAAATGAACAGACAACCCAAGGGAATAATAACATTGCCTTAAATAGAGGAGATCAAAAACCCTTAATATTGCACCACGTCTGAGGCTATAAAAATGTATTATTTTTAGGTCCAGGAAATACAAACATTTTTGAATTTTCCTTTTGAAACTTGGACACAACATTAAATTCACGAACTTTATTACAGTACCTGTTAACATCTTTATAGAACACAATGTTGTCTCATCCCTTCCGAATCTTACTCTCTTATTTCTTTAACAGTCTTTTCTGCTCTAAGTTGTCAGAGTAGCGCCCTCTAGCAACAAAAAGAGATACCAGATCAAAACATAAATACATTTGCTAGTGTTTCTGATTAACTTTTATGTTTGTAAATGTGTTAAATGCTAAGTCACTTTGAGGAGAATCTAAAGTAAATGCAAAATGTCTGTATAACAGAAAGGAGAGTTGATGTGGAAAAGACTGAAAGGAAGTTGCTACTATGTTAAACGGAGAAAACAAGACTTTAACATGCAATGTACATGACAGAATGTCAAAATATGTCTCCTGTTTTGTTGACTTTGTCGTCCACTTTTCGAGAAACGCCTTTTCAGCTTCTGAATGTTCTTTTTTTTTCTGCACCTCTTTTGTGGAAAAAAACGTGCATTCGACGTCACGTTCGGTGGTTTTCCAACCCTTTCTCTGGAAAATGAATGCGTTCGTGCTTCAGGCTGACAGAAAACCACAACGTGACAATATGTGTGATGTCTGGTGTTGGTACGAGTTACACACAGACAAACATTCAGGTGGGGGGAGGGGGGATAGAGCTCGTCATCATTCATTTTAATTCTCCCTACGTTTAACTCACCTTCTCCTCTCCGCCGCCTCCCCTTCCATCTCTTTTCATGCCTCATCGCCGACAGCCAGCACTCCCCCCGCTCCACCCCCTAACCCCTCCACACACTTTCACATTCCTGAATGAGAATACAGGCTAATTCAGTTTATCTGTATTAATAGTAGCTGCTTGTGCTGGTTTTCCACAGCAGGAAAAAAAACGAAACAAAACCACAGAGCAGGAGTTGCTCTCGTACTCGATCAGCTCACACCGTGAAACCTCACCGCGACGCCCGCACCCTCCGCTGCGTGAATACGCTAACAGCTGCATCTTTTCAAGCGTTTCATTCAGGCGGCATTTGAGTTAAGTGATTTATGCGAGTTTTCAGGCGACTGGAAACGTTCAGGTGCAAAAGACTACCGAGGAGCAATTAGCCTTTTCACTGTGTAGCCAAGGCAACAGCGTCAGTGACAGACATTTTGATTATTAATGTTTCGTCACCACTTACTGAGTTGGAAACTTTGCGCTGTTAAGAAACAGTGAATCGAAGTGGTTCCTGTGTGGCTGTCTTTTTTTTATCCGTATTTATGACCTGATCGTTGACATTTTTTATACTCTGTGATGGCGAACCTTTAGCTGTAGTGCGGACACATTTTTTAGCCAAACTGTTTAAACGCAGTGTGTGAGACAAGAACAAATATTCACATCGCGCTAAACACTACGGACCCAGCGATATTTTGTAAATTCTGCACCAGTGCATTTTTATTTTTTACTCACAGTCAGTTCAAAAACAAAGAGAAGAAAACATAAAGTTACTTATCAGGGACACAAAAAGTTTGCAGCCTTGTCCACATGCAACGGCATTTTCTCCAAAACCATTGTTTTTTGTCATTTCTGCAAATATCCTTGTAAATACAGCATCATTTTAAGAAATGTCTTCATCCACACAAAAACACCAGAAATTATCTAAAACGCTGCAGCAGCTATGCAACACCGGTAGCCTATGTAATCTTATGCATGCGGACAAAAATGCATTAAAAACAGGAAACAAGGAGATAGATCAAGTGATCACTCAAACGATCAAGCCCAACAACGCTTGCACATATTTTATTAACAGAACTGCAGGTTAATGTGTAAAAAAATGTGCTTGATTGCTTCAAGTAATGCGTTAAAAAACTACTTATATCACCCACTGCCTTATGAGCCGAAATGTCACGAGGGATTTTTACAGGAGTATAAAGGATTGAAAAGCCCTCACAGACTAAATGAAGATATGCTTCAAAGAATGAATAATGGACTCAGTTTCTATTTAGTATAGAATGTCAAACACTGGTCCCTCGAAGTCTGCAGAAAACATTTCCAGGGATGATAAAATCAAAAGAGTAAAGAATAGGTCATAAGTGGATGTTTTGTTATTTTGATATTTTTGCACATGTGGGACAAATGAACCAATCCAAACTTTTACTTTTCTAAAAATAAATGGATACAAAGAGAAGAGGAACTTTCTTTGATTCTAATTAATTTACCAAACTATTCAGCACCCTCCTGTTTTCACCACTCGTCGGAGGGGGATCAATTGAAAATCATGAATGAGTGTCAAATCGTTGCAAGATGCTGGGAGGTTGCAAGCTCAACGCACCACAGATGAGGCCAGGTGCGTCTTTTCTTCGCCGACTCTGATGTCAGAATTGACGTTTCTCGCTTCACTTCCACCGAGAAGTTAAAAAAAAAAGAAAGAAAGCAACTCCGGAGGGGTGAAAGTGATAGAAACAGGTTCTCTCCAAGGTCAACCAGCTGCCACAGCCAATAAGCAACAGAGCGCACCGTCACTTCCAGCCAAGCCAGGAATTTGTCATGCAGCTCCTGAGCCACACTCAAAAAAAAGACGTATCACTTATACAGGATGTCTTCAAGAACATGTTGGCTTCAAATGTGCTTTTTTATTTGTTTTAACACTTACTTTACAGCTTCTGTTGGTGCCGTCTGAGTTTACCCCTGCAAATAAAAGGGCGCTTTGGAAAGGACAGGGAGGAAGCAAACGGCCAAGTGTCGCATTGTTTTAAAGGCTGGGTGACTCACAAAAGACAAATCAAGGCTGGTGGCCTTTTAGAGGGCTTGTCCATTGCATTAGGACGGCACTGTTAAATCAACTGGGGGATCATAATGTGTTCCCGCGCCGTTTGTGTTCCTCTTGTTTCGGCGGGTCAGAATTGATTAAGGCGCAGTCCAACCTAATTACACGAGAGGCTCGAGAGTCACGCGTCGTGACTGTAATTTGTTTTTGAGGAAGAAGAAGAATGCCGCTCCTCTGCCGTCTCCTCCTCACAAAGCTGATGAAGATCCCTCCCAAAGCCAACATCAAAACTGTATTTATAGAAGCCTACTTTACAATTTGAAGCATCGCCATGACTGTTTCAAGTCATTTCTATATGACTCACCAAAAGCAACTCAATGGCTCGTACATCATCAATAGAGTGCCGAGCGCATTCTGCTCTGCTTTAGTCATGGCTGACTTACTTTTCATCTATGCTGTCCTTTTTTTATGTCCTGAGATGCTTCAAATATCAGTTCCTTTGGTGACGGCTAAGATTTAAGTGAAGAACTTGACGGTGTTTCGATTTAAACTGAAAATACCGTCACAAATAGGTTAGACAGACCGCACCTCCACCTTACACCTCCCACCGTCTCGTTCAGGCTTTTACCATGTTTCAAATAATGGCTCTCAGTAGGGTTCAGCTTGCTCTTAGTGGCTTGATTTTTCTCCCCCCTCTGTCTGTGCTGATAAAAAGAAAATTACACAAGATTACCCTCATACAGCGGGCTCAGCTTTAACTGTTTTCCATTTTTTCCCCTTCTTTCCCCCTTAGAGGTTATACACGTGTGAATGTCAAGTATGTGCAGGTGAAACACACTGATTGGAATCCCTTTTTCTTCCTTCCTGCTCGTCTTTTCTCCATTCATCCACCTCTGTCTTCTCTTTGTGTCTCATTTGCTGCCTCGGACTGACCACCCTCACGGACTCACCAATGCGAGAAAGAAACGCCCGTGTTGTGTCCAGTGTGATTGCCTGTGACGTATACGGCGTCACGTGTAAAAACGGTTTTAGCATTCCACAAGAACCGGCTGAAAATTGCGATTTTATTTTTATTTTTTTTTAAGTTGTGGGGGTGGGCATCGTCATTATCAGCTGGGGCAGACGTGGCGGGTCGCTCTGCGTCATTGTTCCTTCCAAATCCCCTAAAGCTTTGGCCATCAAAGCCATTGCCACGACATCACCAGCAGGAGCGGGGGTACGTCAGAAATCACTCTTTTCGGAGTCTCCCCTGTCACCCGTGGCCTGCCTCACTGCCACCCCCTCTTCTTTTCACTCTGTCTCCTGTTTTTTTATGGTCTCTCTATTAAATGTTCACTTCTCCATCTTTCTGCGTGACACCCTTATCATTTTTCTCCTGCCGCCATTATCCAAACCACATTTCATCATCTTTCCCTCTCCTCTCCTCTTAGTCAGGAAGACTTTTTTAAATCTCAACACTCCCCACACAAAATAAACAGCTTCCCCATTCACCCCCTTCCATCACCACTACCTTCTAGTCTCTCCAACAACCTCCCCCCAGTACACACACACCACCCTAATCCTAATCACACCAGGACCGCCGTCATCAGCCCCTTATCTCTCTCCACCAAATCTGCTGTGACTCAAAACAATTTCCTCTCATTTGCGATTTCGCCGCCCGCACCCCTGCCTCCTACAGCTCCATCAGCCCTCCTGCTCCCTCATATAAACCTACTCCCGCTCCCCGGCACCCAATCACTACCCATCCAGCTAATAACCCCGTCCAAAGCGCACACAAACACATGCACGCTGCGAGCGGTCGCCATTAACACCGACGGCTCGTCGTCGTGTGTACGCGATGACTTGCCAGTGTCATCCAGCGGAGCCCGAGAAGAACTGCAGTGTGACGTCACGGCGCACGCCGACCACGATGGTTGGTGGAACACGCTTACGTATGTGTGGTTCTGGGATGGGGGAGAATACGATTTGGTTGGAAGGAGGACCCGTTGGGCGTTGCTGCATCACTGAACCAGGAAAATGAATGAGAGGCAACATTAAGTGTCACCCCCTTTGTCTCCCATTTGCCTCTGCAAATTTCTTCTTCTTTTTTTTTTCTTCTCCTCCCCACCCTGCTCTTCACTTCTCTTTCAGAGTCGGCAAAGACGTGTGTTTAACGACTGAAACCAGCTGACGGAGAGGCAAATGTTCATTAAATATTTGATTAAGCGATAAGAAAATCATTCAAAGTTCATTGAAGCAGCCTGGTGTGTTTAAAAAAAAAGAAAGTGAGGAGTTTGAATTTCAACTGGCACAAAACAGCACTACCCACTGGGAGATTTTTATAGCCACAACAGGAGAGAGAGGACCGCCTCACGGAGAGGTGTTACTATGGCACAACGAAACACAATATGTGTTCTACATGATGGCTCAACAGGACGTGTTGTTTTACACTGACAGACTGTGTGATTTATCTCAGGGAGGGAAAAATATAAACAAGTCTGTTCTCTGAGAGAAAAACATGACATGACTTTGTTCTGTTGTCTCTGCATTGTGTGTGTGTATTATGGCTGGATCTATACCAGGCATTTTTTTATGCAATTCAGTGTTTCTGCTCCATTTGGTTTATCTTTATTAATCTAATAAGACAATATTTTAAATTACACGAGCAATCTTTTTGCACTTTTATTTTTAGCGCCTCGTTTTAATTTCGTCTTTTTCCTTCAGGTTTTCTGCTGTTGCAAAGCTGCAGCATGTGAATGTAAGTGCACAACATTGTTGATTTTTGCACACCAGCCGTGCACGTGTGACCCCCGTCTCAGTGCAGCCAAAAAATAAAATGTTGCTGTTTTTCACTTCTCAATCATAACCACACAAACAGCAAAAATCTGTTATTACTGCTCGATCTGATTACCTGCTGAGCTAAATAAATAAATAAATAAATAAATAAATAATCATTGTCTGCAGTTACACTCTAAATTGTTCCTATAGGCGTGAGTGACAATATGAATGTTTGTCTCGTTTGTCTTGCTGTGGTGTTGTGAGGTGAAACACAATGACCACTGGAGACCAACTCCAACACGATCCGGAAGAAAAAAAAGTGGGTAAATAAAATGGATGTCATTAGAGAAAATTGTTCTGTAACACGTGTAGAGAGAGGAGTAATTATCGTATGTATCAACCAAAGAAACAAAAAAGTACTTTCAGCCTTTCGCTGCATTGATTCTGATTTTACAGCACAAATTCAAAAAGAAAAGAAAATACACAAAAGAGATCTGATCTGTCATTAAGTTATTATTTCTCAAGAAGAAAAGTTTGTCTTGACTGCCCTAACAAATTTTGTCATCACCAAACCTATTTTTGTCTCAAAGTTTGAGGGGGAAAAGTTAAAGACTTTAATGTCCTGTTCGACTGTTAAGATTATCTGGAAATCTGCCCGTCTTCTTCCACCAGCCATCTTCACATGATTCATCTTCCCTGCGCTGAACTAACGCGGCGTCATCTTGTTGTCAAATGCAGATGTGTGATTCATCGCTAAATATTACTTTCATCCAATTATCCACACTCCATGACTGCTTCACTTTTATCCCCGAAGCCTTGTTTACTTAGATTTTAGATGTCAGATATGTTTCTTCAGAGTGTCGACCTCTGATTTGTGTCCTTGATTCTGCTGATGACCTTTATGAACAAAACGTCCTGGAGGGTTTCCAGGTGAGATGGCTTTGGATGTCATTTATTTATTTAAGGTGATGAAATCTTGTAATAAAACAGCTGGAATTACAGTATATTTAGCTAAGTGAGAGAGTCTATAAAAAAATTTTAACGCATCAACTAGGACTGCATGATTTTGGAAAAACTGACTCTGATTTTTCTAACCCTGCCATTTTGTTGACAATGAACCTGCTCCGATCTTTCCTCTTCTTTGTGCACGTCACAAGTTTTATTTATTTATTTATTTATTTATTTGTTTATTTATTTATTTATTTATTTATTTATTGTCTCTGTTTGAGTCATTCTGATGTTTCACTGCTTGCTTTAATTGTGCTGGGATATACATGTTCCCATTTTTCAGAGTTGTAAAGTAACTAAATACAAATACTTTGTTACTGTACTTAAGTAGAATCTTTGGGTATCTGTACTTTACTTGAGTAATTATTTTTCAGCTTACTTTTTACTTCTACTTCTTACATTTTCCCACAATTATCTGTACTTTTTACTCCTTACATTTTTTAAAAGGTAAGAAGTAGAAAGTCGTTACTTTTATTTCATTTTTGCTTGTTTTCATCTCAGCTTGTTATTGTAAAAAAATAAAAACTATCCATATAAACTGTGCCTCCTAGATAGAGTGAATTTGATTGTGGTTGAATGACAAGTATAAATATATAAAGTTCTAATACCGTATTAGTTTGTACACAAACAAATCGTGTCACACTCCAGCAGGACATAATAATTAAAATAAAAGGACTTAAGAAGTATTTGTATTTCATGAATTATATTGTTGAATTTGGCCGCAGCCATCAGATAGATTTTCATTTTGGGGAAAAGGTTTGGCCCCCCTTGATATATGTATATAAACTGAAACAGCTGGATTAGTGCATCTTAAATTTAACATATATAAATTATTTTAACACAATATAGTCATTTCTGCATTTTTTGGGTAGGTCACCTCCTAATAAATGTCATTACAGAAAATCTAACTGCTCATTTTAAATCAATACTTTTACTTTTAAGACTTAAGTACAAAAATATCAGATACTTTAAGACTTTTACTCAAGTAATATTCCTAAAGGAGACTTTAACTTTTACTAAAGTAATTTTTAGTAAGATATACTTTTGTTCAAGTATCACTTTGTGGTACTTTATACACTGCCAGCTTTAATTTGCAAACGTGAACTTTATTTTACCACCTAACATGTTGCCTCTTAGTTTCTGTCATACTTTATTATTAGTATTCATGCTAACTGTATTTTACCTCTCTTCCTGCAGTTCTCAACAAATTTAATGAATTAAATTTTTGTCAAGATCCTCGTTGTCTTCCTCCACAGCTAGAGAATTCACTGACACGTCCCCCCATTTTGTAGTTATACAGATGTACAAGGTAATCTCACATTTTTCAAAAACCTAACTTCAAATTTATTTTGCATCTCAGAACCTGCAAGTTGAAAAAAAACAAATAATCAATCAAACAAAACTTTATTTATATAGCACTTTACACAGCCTACGGCAACCAAAGTGCTGCAAAACAGAATAAAAATACAGTTAGATAAAATCAAGTAAATGATTCCGCATACAGACAAAAAACACAAAACATATGACAACAAAAAAAGGGAAAGAATTAAGATTAAATAATTCCAAACCCACTCTGCCACTAGAAATAAGTTCCCCACCAATTCACATCATCCTTTCCCTCCTCCTATGCGCTGGAGGTGCTGTTATCTCTGCCTAATGTTCTGGCTTTCCTCATAACCGACAGTCCACAGAACAGCTAAAAAACATAAAAACAGAGTTTCACTGTCTGTTGACGTGAGGAGCAGCCATGTTGAAATGAGGACATCACATGTGCTCGGATATGGTCGTGTTGCACCAACTTCCCCACTTGAAATTACAACACTTTGGGCCATTCCAGTTGATATTTCCAACTCAAATGTCTGAAAAGTCTGACCTCCCACTGGAACACAATATTGGAGTTGCTGACCCACGTCCCAGCCACTTAAGATTGAAAAGGTTAAAAGCTCTTCGACTCCTACTGTTGTTCTAATCAAAGGCGTTTTTAATTAAGGTTTTAATCAGAAACCACTTCATTTGTTTAAACTTTTTTTGTCCCAGAGTGAAAACGTGACGTACTTCCCTGATATTTTGGCACGGTTTGTTTTCTGACGCCTGTTGGAGAATCGGAGATGAAGAGACCTGAACAGCAGCATGGTGTCCACCTTCACACACCGGGAAGCGAGTTGTGCAGACACGGCCTCCCTGGTTATTGATTATTACATTTGTAATTAGTTATTGATTACTCCCAGCTTTCCTCTCTGTGTCTGATAGAAACGGTGCTGTAAAGAAACAATTCAGTTTGGAGCTGATTTAATTTATTTTCCTGCCAAATCTCATTTGAGAAAATTCAGATGAAAAAAAAAACACAAGTGGAGGGTTTGAACAGACAAACCAAGAGACGAATCACCTTCTCTTTCTGCTAACTGTTGACTCGTGCTGCAGATCCTGCATCACAAGCATCGAGACTTGAGTATTTATGGTTTGATTGGTCGTACTCATCACCCAGGCTAAATCTAGTCCTCAGCAGTAATACCTAAAATAATCACAAAAGAAAAATGATTACTGAGTTTTTAGAGGAATTGATTGTTCCTTCTTAAATTTTACCATTAGTTTCACAAAACAATTATAAAAGGTGTTAGTATTTCATGTTTCAGTTGTGTGTGTTTTTTTAGGAAAACCAATTGCTTCCTGATTGGACAAATGATGGTAATGAAACAGAACATTTCAAATTAAAGGTGTCACCATTGATCTGACTAAATGACTTGAATACTTCATCATTTGATCTTAGAAAAGCAAAATGTTGCTCTAATAATTCTAAATAAATGTAATTATAAGTCATTGAAGGGATGCAAATACCATGCCAAAGTTTAAAACAAAACTTGACTCCAGTATAGTCAGTTGTAAATGTTAATCTACTGATTTCTTTTTGAGTTTTAATAAAATGCGGTCAGTGGTTCATAAAATAATTTGCTGATTAGTGCTCTGACTCTGTGTTGGGAATGACTCTCAGCTACTACCACACCAAATTTTAGCTTAATGTCTGTTAAATTGACTGAGTTGCATCGATATTTAACTGGATTAGCTGTGGCATCTGTTTTAATTTGTGTTGTCACTAAAGATTATATACATCCCAAGATTATGTTCAGAGACTCAGTAAACTTTATCCAGTGATTCCTGAAATATTTTGCTTACATTCATGCAAAATGGCTGGTGATAATAAACTAAATATAAAGAATAATTTTAAGACTTTTTTGGCAAATAGAAACCTAAAAAGAAACTGCAATAATTGCACATTCAAACATCTGTGGGGCACCAATTTTTTTTAAATGTCACTAACACTTTTTAATTTAATTCACTTTCTGTAAATTCTTATTTAAAATACTTCCGCTAACATTTTATTGTTATTTAGCTCACTGCTCTTACATTTTGCTAGTTTTTACTAAATGTTAAATATGTGTAAATATTAAATGCTAAATATAAATGTTAACATTAAATCTTAAATGTTGAAATTTACATTTAAGTGTTTTGGAATGTAAAATCATCCTCCTAAGACAAAAGCAACCGCTAATGCTTTTTACGCTGCTAACGCTTCCCTACAAGACATCAAACTTGCGGTTGCGGTCGGTGTCTGAGCTGCACATCAAACTGCCGGACCACAGTCATCCGTATTGTTTCCAACATTTCAAACATGTGAACACTTTGCGTTTTTAGCTGTACCTTGACCCTCAAAAATCTGTAATTTTCCAAAAACAAAAAAAAATGTGGGGCAGAGACAACGGTGTCTGCAGGGTAAAGGAGTAGGTAAATGAAGACGGGGAGAGGTGGAGAACTTGTTTCTAGTGGCAGAGCGGGTTGGGAATTGGTTATTTATTTTGTACTTTTGTTTTTTTTTTATGTCCAGAAATAAATTTGAAGTTGACTTTTTGAAAATACATCTGTGAGCTTGCCCTTCACAGTATATCCATGTACTTGCAAAATAGTGGAAAATCTGTGTAATTTACAGATAATCTGTACAACTTGACATGTATGATATTTAGGATTAAAAATTCCATCTTTAGCAGCGTAAGTGTTTGTTGTAAGCAGCTGTGTTTCATTCTGAAATAACATTTAGCCACGACATTTAAGGTTTAACTTTTACGTTTAGATTCACACATTTAGATTTGGATTTATTATTTCCCCACATTATTTAACATTTAAATTTAACATTTAGTAAAAATCAGTGGTCTAAAAAAAC
>NW_013952419.1:1083419-1086875 GCF_001266775.1 Austrofundulus limnaeus | reverse complement strand
ACACACACACACACACACACACACACACACACACACACGCACACACACACACACACAAATGATTGTCAACCTTTTATGGCGGCAGGCGATAATAAAATAAATCAAAATTTCTAGACTTGTTTTTTTGCACAATTAGCAGCTGCTTTCCTTTTAAACAAAACATAGACACAATTTGCAGGAGACTCTTCAGTCTAAATTTGTCATTTTGTAAGGAGCAAAGCTGTAAGGAACCCTTTTCGTATCCACTTTTCTCTTTGCACAAATCCACAAATTAAGAGATGAGAGCATTTCACTTTCCTTTTTGTGAACATTTCAAAGCCCAAAACCTGTCAGAAACCTACTCAAGCAATCACAACAACCACTTTCCCAAAGCAAAATTAATGAAAGACATTTAGAAGTACAAGGAAGCTGCGTCGAAACCAAAGCATGACACATGTCATCTGCCACAGCAAATTAGATTATTTTCTTACCTCACAGCCTCTCGAGACCACGTCCTTTTAATGATTCATATCTCAGCCAGCCACTTCTATGTGCTGCACTGGGGAGGTTAACGGTTAAGACGTGATTGGCTCAATTCATTTTTTGTTGTTGTTGTTGGTTTTTTAATGTTATGACAACAAGGAGAATTCATTTTTGTTTTTCAGTTCATTTCACACTTGATAAGCTTCTTGATCAGCTCTGTCGGCGTGGCGTTCTGCAGTCACCTGTGAAAACCAGAACTGACAGAGGTGACATTATCCGAAGCACAAGGAGGTCTTTGTTTCTGCTTTTATGCGATTTCTGCCTTTAGAGACCGAGTAATGAATTTCTTAAGAGTATTAATATGCAAATTTTATATTCACCTTCACAAGTGGGTAAATAATTGTTTTTAACTTCCTTTTAAAAAGGTACTCATTTCAGACTATGAAATTGAACAATAAACTGTTACCTTGAACTTCAACATGGTGTTTGAAAGAGTTTACTCCATTTGTTATTGTTTAGATAGATAGATAGATAGATAGATAGATAGATAGATAGATAGATAGATAGATAGATAGATAGATAGATAGATAGATAGATAGATAGATAGATAGGCAGGCAATTATAAAATGCGGGTACGCACTCATTGTAAACAAAGCACTTCACTGAAAACAACACAGAAAATTGACTGACCGTCATTACGCTGGCTGTAGTTCTCACGTTTATGCCAATAAAACTCAGGGAACTGGCACAAAAACTCAAGGTACGCAAGATAAAAATTAAAAAAAATAGCTATTAGCTAAATAAAAATGCTGACGTGGCAGCAGAAAATGTACTTACAAAGAGAAAACCTCTCAGAGAAAAACACACGGGAAGACAAAACGAGACTGGCCAGAGGAAGAACAAAGGACCAATCGGAAACTGGGGATAGACTATAGGAGCAAGCTAACGAGCAGAAGCAAGGATCAGGTGAACATGGGCGGGGCTGGAGCAGAGACTGACAGGGATCACAAAGCTCAGGTAATAGATCACAGAAAAAAAACAAAAGAATAATCTAGAAAAAATGAAGTCAAAGAACTGCTGTTAAACTCGGTCACATGAGGGGGCCTAGATTCATAAGTTGATCCAGGCCAAGTGCTAATCAATATCTATTGAAATAAACGTTTTATAACTAATTATTCTTATAAAAATATAAATTATCTTTTCCAAATTGGGCTTTATGTAGCATATAACAGCTAAAGAAAAAACTATTACATTTAGAAAGATCATTAGCATTCATTTTATAAAACTTACACTCTGTAAACATTTTCATTTAATATTTCTTACTGTAGGTATATTTTATCACAATCCAGCAAATCAGTTAAAAAAATTAAAGCCCCCATTAAAAACCCTATTTTGTGACTTAAATAAGAATAGAGAGCAGAAATAAAGTCTGTAAAAATATACGATGTGTTCTTAAACTAATTTACGTGTTCAGATCAACCACAAATTAATAACACTATGTGAATGTTTGAGTGACATGTGAGTCATACCCTTCGACACAGCTGTGGACCTATTGGTGGTGGTTTATTTCCGCATACCGCAGCAGCCAGATAATCAGTGCAGAACCAGGAAATACACATTGTTTTACCATCGTCTTCACATCCTGACCCGCTTCATGACAGTGTCTTAAAGGGGCGGGCTATTTCACAGTTAAAGTGTTACATTTGCGGCCGGATAAAATGTTCACAAGGGCCAGAGTTGACCCGCGGACCTTGAGTTGGACACGTGTGCCTCAACCTGCATATTATACTCAAAAAGTGTGAGCAGAAATATAGACCAATGCATATCTGACATCCTTGTTGTTGACTTGTTTATGGTCAGTTCAGCTGTTTCTGTATGTAAACAAATGCATGTGGTCTTTGGTATTTTAACTAAAGAACACATTAATGTGAGGAAAAAAATAGTCTTGTGATTTTTTTTCATTAGATTACAATGATTATATTTAATAGCATTAACTTTCAGTGTCAGTGTTAAATGCCAGGAGTATTTCCAGCAGCTGTGGTTTGGTTTCATCCTGTCACACTGTCATATCTCTGATATTCACCTTTCATTTTGTTTATTGAATTGGGTCAGTTCTCAGCAGCAGTTAGAGCTGCATTTGTCCTCCTGCATCACCCTGCAGGGTTTTTATTTTTATTTTTTACTATTATTATTAATCTTTCTTGGCACATTATTTGATGCTAATTTCTATTTTTTGTTCCCCTTTTTGAAACAGTTTTGACTCTGGTCTTAGCTCGGTTTTCCTCCTGGGTTGTGCTCCTGCTCCAAAGGAGGAGGGTAAAGGGGTCGCCAGGTGAACCTTTTTTTCCAGGAAATCAATGCCTACACAATAGCACAAATTGGCATCAATGCTGCGCGCTGTATACACTTATTATTAATCATGCGTCAAGTAATTCAGAGTGGATTGTTTTGTACTTGTGTACAATTTTCTCTTTTCTACCATAAAGACACGCTCAGCTTCACCAGTGCATTCAGCATCATCAACATGTATTTTTGTGTCTCTAGCTATGTAGGCTGTGGGAAATGGTTGCCATACTGCATTATCATTCTAATTAACTCCATTTAGAGGGCTGAATTATGCCGGCTGCCTTCGTTTTACCAGCTGCAGGGGAGGAATCTTCAGAATCAGGTGCCATTCATGTTCAAAATACAGATGGAAAGTTTATACTGTATAGGTTGAGATTACTTCTCGTATTTTATTTTTTAAAAACATGTTGAACCTGTTTCGGCCTAAGTGGCATCATGTGGCCTGGGGTGATACCTGAGGCCGAGGGGAAATGAAAAATTACATTTTTTCCATTCATTCTTCAGAAATTTTGGCTTGCAGCAAGGGTATGTTTAATTCTAATTGTCAAATGGGAGAGGTTTCATTGTACAGCATGTTGGAGTGGCAAAAACTCTGTGTGTGTGTGTGTGTGTGTGTGTGTGTGTGTGTGTGTGTGTGTGTGTGTGTGT
>NW_013952419.1:1067820-1083350 GCF_001266775.1 Austrofundulus limnaeus | reverse complement strand
GTGTGTGTGTGTGTGTGTGTGTGTGTGTGTGTGTGTCATAAATATACTTCAAAAGACTAATTGATACTATGGAACATAAAATTTGGGTGGTTTCTTCAAAACTCATATCGGTGGTTTTTTTTTTCTTGGTTTATGAAAAATAGAAAATATTTCTTTTTACCAGCTTTGAGGTTGAATTTTGAATTGCTCTGTGTTGAGTCTGTGTGTTTTTGCCTCAGCTCATAAGGTTTTGCTGAGTACTCCAGTTTTCTCCCATAGCCTTGAAACATGCATAATTGTGATGACAAAATACTTATACAATTTGCACAGGATTATGACTAAGTTCTTTTGAAGGAAACCATATGTTATTGTTAACAGCTTAGAAAAGACTAAATAAAACTGAAACAGTCAATAGTACAAGTTTACAGCATCAGACTTCAACTTCTAATTGTTCAAAATGTTTAAACATTGCCCAATATTACTAAAACTGCTGCTTCTATGCTGTTGTTTCTGTTGTTTGCTTCAGCAGAGGTCACTAAGTGAATTTGTGTAAAACATTCTGCAATTATTTTAAGCTGGATGCCCCTCCTGACACAATGTGGACTTAAACCCCACAGCCCCAGGATTACAAGATCGTGGCACTGACTGAATCATTCAGCTGATATTTTGTTGATCAGTTTTGTTAATGTGGTGTACCCCAACCCTGGTCCTGAAGGCACACTGCCCTGCATGTTTTAGAAGTTCCCCTGCTTTAACACACCTCCTTCTTCTTCTTCTTCTTCTTCTTCTTCTTCTTCTTCTTTTTCTTCTTCTTTTGCTTTAATGGCGGTTGGCAGACTGTTTTAGTGCATTACCGCCACTACTATACTTGGTGGAACTGGAGAAGGCAGGCAACAATGAAAAAAAGAAAAAGAAAAAAAGAAAAAAAATTAAAAACCTATATTCCTTTAACACACCTGATTCAAATGATTGCAGTTTAATAAAACCTGTTTATCACTTATCTATTGAAATCAGCTGTGTTGAAGCAGGGAAACATCTAAAACAGGCAGTAAAAGTGTGCCTTCAGGACCAGGGTTGAAAAACACTGCATTAACGTGTTTTCCTCACCCCGCACACACTACAACAACTTTCACAACACTTTGTCAGTGTCTCAGTTCAGGAGTTGCGTCTTTCAAAGTCTGCATTTGTTGGCAGCTTACGTCTTGCATCACTGCCCCCACGCTGAAGGCTGTCACAATCAGTGGGCTCTGCATGCAGCTGATGAATGTGGCCCACAAAACTCCAGAAATGAAGGCTGAATCTGATCGTCCTTCCTGGTCGAAGATATCCCATATTTATTTATGTGTAACATTTTTTAATAATACATTGAATTCAACGCAAGGAACACATTTCTATAGGCAGTTAAAAATAAAAATCGTAATTATTGTGAAAGCAGTTTAATCAATGTCTAAAACATTGGGTTAGCAATTGTTGGCTAAATTACAAGTAATTCTTAATACAAACTGAGCACTAGGTTGACAACAATTACAACCAAAATTAATGTAGAGTAGAAAATATTAAAAAGTTTCCTTTTTTGTTTTGTTTGTTTATAAATGCTGATTTGCAAAAACGATCCGACCTTAAACACATCAGCAAATGGTAGTTGAGTGCTAGCATAAATTAGCTGTAAGTGTGGCTACATTTCCATTTTTTCCATCATCTGCGTACTGGATGACTGTTGTGCACTGCAGACACAGTCGCTCAGTGAAATGGCACTGCAGTGCAGCACTGTGTCAGTAAATCCTTCATACCTCCCACACCATCGCTCAGATTTGTCAGACGACTGTAAAAAGCAGTTCGTTTTTTTTACTTAACACAATCCTTTACACGTCTACAAACAAAGGTTTTGTTTTTTAAAAATGGAAAACCTAACGGACACTTATATGAACATATATAAAATGAAGGAGGGGTTCACGGCATATATTTGTATCCAGTGTTTGAATGGATGTTACAGTTTCAAACATGATTTATTGTTAGATTCAGGCTACTGCATGTGCTTGTGCCTTCATCACAAACAGAAAGCGTGTGATTTCTCCTTCGTTTATTTTTCTTTCCTTTGATCTGTGCTGCCAAATTTGATGATAATGAAAGGTCTGTGTGCTCGTGCTGCAACATGCAGAGTGGATGGAGACATGTCACAATGAGCATATCAATCACCTGTTGGAGCAAATAACCAGCTACCTGTAGCTGCTCAGTGTGACGCTTAGAACAAAGTTTCTCCTGCTTCATGGCAAACAATTTATATTGTTATTTTCACATTTATTTGGCTCCTGTTACTCAATAATCCTCTACTACAGCCGGAAATCTGTCCATTTAATTTAGTTTAAAGACAGGAGTCTATGAAATTCAACACAATCTGCCTGACAACATGTTTAAAAATTAATTAGTTGAGATTGTTTTAAACAAACAGAAAATATTATTGAGATTGTGACTTTTTAAGCATCAGTTTAAACCTTAAAAACATCTCTTTCTGTTGGCTGTTTTCTCTCTAATCTGGCAGCACCAGGTTGGTAGACGTTTCATTTTAAAATGTTTAGTAAAAAACAGAAATGTTACCATGCACTGAGGCAAGTAATTTCCTGTGGCACCACTGTAGCACAGTGTAACTCTTATTGGTTTGTTGTAATAGAACTAGCACAATTACATATTTGAATTTAATGAGGCAGCAACGAGTTGATCTGAGATGCACCATGAAAATGGGGAAATGGGGCTTGTGGAGTTGCAATAACGAGGAATTCAGGCCAAAGCATTGCAGTTCCACTTAAATAGACCCCAACTGAATGATTTA
Organism: Austrofundulus limnaeus; assembly: GCF_001266775.1. Classification (NCBI taxonomy): domain Eukaryota; kingdom Metazoa; phylum Chordata; class Actinopteri; order Cyprinodontiformes; family Rivulidae; genus Austrofundulus; species Austrofundulus limnaeus. Next base: position 1,080,544 of record NW_013952419.1, on the reverse strand, counting down.
AAAGCATGAGATGTCTCTCTCAAATCCGCGAAGTTTAAAACTTTGGATTCTGGTGCAGCAAAATGGGATTTTTAACAAAGAAAATAAAAATAATCTGCCGCATCTTCAAACATCCCGCACCTTCCCCTGATTTTTCTTACAAAAACAATGATTAAAATCATCTTAATTATTTTTTGCAACACTAACCAAATCTTTTTACAAAGGGTACTGACTTCACTAATGTTAATGACTTAAAATTAATAATAAAAATGTGTGTTCTTCCCTGTGTCGTTCACACACAAGCCCTCACCTTTATAGCAAACTGGTATATGTCACATCCACGTAAACATGCATAAAACTGCATCATTATTCAACATGTAAATCAGGTTGGACTCATACATGGATACATTCTGCTCATCAGCAGACATATTGTCACAGGCTCCTCACAGAGCCTTCAATCTGGGCCCGCTTACCTCCAGAGACTGCAATCAGTAACACGCTGGGGCATCATTAACAAGTGAAAAGAGACGAGGGGAACGGTTTCTTGTCAATAGCTCAAGACTGAGGTATGATGCACTGTGCTCACTGAAGAAACTAATATTAGCATGTATAGCAAGGTCCTGATTTCTTTGAAGGGAATGCATCATAGAGGTTATGGCCTCTATTGGAAAACGAGCAGCGTTTTATAACAGAATCATCATCAACACAAAGAGGATTAAAATTACCTCTATTTGTGTAGATACACTCATTTATTTACATGTAAATTTTACACATGTATTACAAATATTTACATTAATTTCCATGTTAAAATGTAGGCAAGTACATCACAGTGCACTAATCAAACCATGCATACATGAGAAAATCAGATTTATTTTGTAGTAAAGTGTCCTTTCCTCCAGGAAATAAAAGCATGTTTCAGTAAAAGGATTGGTAAAGGACCTTGTTGTCCCACTAAGGCCCCTCAGACCGAGTGTGTTAAACCCAGTCTGTGCTGCAGGACCTTTGTTCTTCCTGCCAGTTTCAGTGCCATTTGCTTTCATTTGCTCTGCAGTGCAGCACTGAGGCATTTCGCACAGCGCAACATAAACCCGGTGGCCTCTTGAAATAACGGCGTGAGTACCAAGCACAGTCCACAAGGTGTCACCAACCCCAGGTTAAACGCAGCTCAGAAGGTTGTGGTGGAGTTCAGCGGTGATGGAGTGGAGTGGTTGGCCCAGCTGAGGGTAAAGTTGGCCCTGTTCTGGAGGCTGGGCTCTGGCACAGGGAAAGCAAAGTGGCAGACAACTCCTACAGCCAYCATGAGAACTGAGAAAAACAACGTGAATCCTCGACGCGTGATCAGCTGAGAGGTTGAGAGCTTCTCTTCTTCTATGGTGTTTGTTTTGCTCTGTTCAGCGTCCCTTTCGGCCCCTCCTGCATTCATGTTCTTTTCCTCCGACTCACGACTCGCCTTCATCTCCAGATCTTTGGTAATAACAGGACTGTAACCATCTTTTTTATTAGGAGGCATGTCACCGTTCAGCTGTGCCTTTACGGTGCAAAAAAAAGCAGTTAATAAATGTATAAACAGCCTCAAAATCATAACCAAAATCGCAAACATACCGTGTCCAGGCAGAGAGCACTGTCTGACATCATGGCTTCAGTTAGGACTGTAGCAACAGGAGGTTTAGGTGTCACCACTATCAATTTCCCAGCTCGCTTCTGAGCCTGAAACATGTTCAATATGGACAAATACATTTTAAGATTAAATTTACTAGATATGATATAAACAACATAGTCTAAAAACAAATACGTGTATTTGTACGCAGTTTTAATTTTTCAAAGGTTTCATGCACATTGAATTTCAAATTGTCTAAATGTTTTTAAGAGATTTATATTTAAACCAAAATAAAAACATATCTGCTGTATTTCGAATACAGCAGAAATGTATTGTAGATGGAGGGTTTTGATTTCAACATTAAAATTTAACAAAAAAAAAGGTATCTCACCTTTCGGGTGACATTTTTCCAATTGAGTTTAAAGATGAGAACAAGAAAGAAACTGGTCTGAATGAAAACACAAATTAGGAGCCCGAGCCACAAACCTAAGAGGAAAGAAACAAATTCAGACTTGTTCAGACATTTTAAATATTTACATTTTAAAAATATGACAATTTTCATGTTGTATGAATAATTCATTAGTGTTTGATAAGACGACAATGTCTAAAATTAATAATGTTTAAAGTTAAGATAAAGTTAATTATTTTGAATAGTACTAAATGTATTTTTAAACCACTCAGTGTTGGCATTTTTAACCTGCATCAAGTAACAATGACTTATTTTTACTCAATGGAAGATTGAAAAATAAAGCAATTTAAAATTTATCATCATCTTCAGATACATCAGTCACCCTTCTATTATTATCTAAGTTAATTTGAACATCCTTAGCTGGCTGGTACAATGTAATAAAGAAAAAATGATCTTCATATTTTTAAAACACAAATAAAATGCTTGTCACAAATATTACGCATTAAAGGCTTCAGTGTGCACAAGAGTGCTGATGATAAAAAATACTGTATGAGTGTGTGCACAGAAGTGTGCGCATTCCACGGAGCACTCAGTCTGAGTGGACAGTGGAGAGCGCCACTGTGGTGGGGGGTAAATTGAGAACTGCAGGGAAGAAAATTTAAAAATGAGTAGAAAAGTGGAAGATCAGCTCAGTGGGCATCGCTAATGACCCCTGATTTAAATGCACACTACAAACTTCACTTTGCATTTATTCCAAGGGTGCTGATCTTTAAACACACAAGAATTATGTTTGGTGCTCTGTGATCTCGTTAAAAGAAATTACGGCAACATGCTGATCATTGACGGCTGGATTTATGAGAAAAAAAAGCTTTTGCTTGTGAAAGGCTCACAACCATGCAGCTTGTTTTGATGGTTATTTTTGTAAAGATTTTATTAACTAATCCTCCATAATAAATATGTTACTGAGCTTTTTATGTATGTCCAGTACAAATGAGACAAGTAACATGTTTAATACATAACAAGAGTTGCACTGTTTTACAACCACAGTTCCACTGAAGTTGGGACATTGTGTAAAACATAAAGGCAGAATACAATGATTTGCAAGTTCTTTTCAACCTATCTTAAATTGAATAAACTACAAAGACAAGATATTTAATGTTCAAACATATAAACCTTATTGGTTTGTTGCAAATATTTACTCATGTTGAATTTCATGCCTGCAACATGTTCCAAGAAAAGCTGGGGCAGGGGCAACAAAAGCCTGGAAAAGTTGAGGAACGCTCAAAAAACACCTGTTTGGAGCATTCCACAGGTAAACAGGTTAACTGGAAACTGATAAGTGTCATGATTGTGTATAAAGGGAGCATCCCTGAAAGGCTCAGTCAGTCCCAAGCAAGGATGAGGCAAGGTTTATCACTTTGTGAACAACTGCATGCAGAACGTTTCTCAAAGCACAATTGCATGGAATTAAGGTATTTCATCATCTATAGTCCATAATATCATAAAACAACATTGAATGGCTGTGAGCTTTGATCCCTTAAGGCCCTGTCAGACTGGACAACTTATGCCAACTCATGAACATTTTAAATACATCTACATTAAAGATGGAATTGAAAAAATCAACAGGAAGCTTCTTTTTGGCGTGTACATAATGTAATTTGAACAAATTGATCAAATTTATAATAAATCAAATATATAACTTTTATTAGCAATTTAGATGTAAAAAAAAGGTTTCTTAAGTTGGCATAAGTTGTCTAGTGTGACAGGGCCTTTACTGCATTAAAAACTGACATTCTGTAACAGATATTACCACATGGGTTCAGGAACACTCTAGAGCAGTGTTTGCCAAAGTTGGYGTCGGGACCCAAAGTGGGGTCCCGAAACATCAAGGTGGGGTCCTGAAAAGATTTTCTGAATTAATTACATTTATGGCTTAGTTGTTACAAAGGAGTGAGGTTAGTATATTTAAAATGGATAAATGTAGTATAAAAAATATTGTTACCATGCCCATGTTTTGTTGACCTGATACAAATGTTTATCATACAAAAATAGCTGGGGGCACAGGTCTCTGCTACTGTTATTATGTGGGTCAAAAGCTGAAAAGTTTGGGAACCAGTGCACTTTGGTTCCCAAAGTTGGGCTTGGGACCCAATTATGGGTCATGAAGCACCTTGGATAATCTCCAGAAATCAATTTAAAGTGTAATAAAATAATTGCTGGTGTAATATTTTCCTAWAACTGTTACAAAAACACAAAATAAGTATAAATAAGTATTAATATTTGTGTATAAGCTGTTTATATTGTCAAAAAGCCTGTGTTTTTAGGGTTATTAACAAAGTTCATGTACTCAGACCAGTAATATTTGGGGTCACAAGTTTTTGCCATGGATATTTTGTGGGTCAGAAGATAAAAAGTTTGGGAACCACTGCTCTAGAGAACCATTGTCAGTGATCAGTTTGTCTTTACATCTACAAATACAAGTTAAAACTCTACCATGCTAAGCCAGACATCAACAACTAGACTACAGATGAAAACTAGCGTCTGCAGCTAATTCTGGCATTTTCTGTAATATGTACTGTCCCTTCTGTCCCATTAAAAATGTGTGGCACATTATGAAGAGCAAAAAACAACAATGGAGATGCCAAAACGTTGAGCAACTGAAGTTGTGCAATCAAGCAAGAATGGGAAAGAATTCCACCCACAAAGCTTCAACACTTAGTGTCCTCAGTTCCCAAAGGCTTATTGAGTGTTGTTAAAAGGAAAGCTGATGGAACACAGGGGTGAACATGTCCCAGCTGTTTTGGAATGTGTTGCAGCCATCAAATTCAAAATAAATGAAAAGTTGCAAAAAATTTATTTGTTTGAACAATAAGTATCTTGTTTTTGTAGTGTATTCAACTGAACATAGGTTGAAAGTGATTTGTTGTTTTGCTTCATTGGAATTGGGGTTGTATTAAAATCCAAACCTGTTGGTGAAACGGTGACAACCATTTTTGAGACCTAAAACTTATCTCAAGATTCAGGCAGAGAGATGGCATATACAAAACTTGAACAAATTACCTAATATTCTGAGCTCAGCTTTAAACATCAGTGCCACCCCCACAGGCAGGCCAATTAAGTAGTAAGACACCAAATTGCACACGGCAGCAATTTTCTGCATCCCAGTGCCGACAAGTATTCCTGAGCAGACACACTGAAAAGGCCCAGAGTTTGACACAAAAATTAGACACTGGTTTTATAGAACAGACGAGCAATTCTGTGTCCTAATCAACACAAGGCATCAGTGTAAAACACGACAAGAACAGCAACATACCAGGAGTGCATCGAGGAACTGCAGGAAGATGTAAACTGTCAAGTTGTCTGATACGATCGACACAATTTTGCTGCAGACGGAACGATGAGATCAACAAACAGAGCTGCCTTTGCACAGTACAAGAATGAAAAAAAGAAGTGTTGAACTGAAACTCACACATCAGTGGTAAAAATGTAGCCAAGGACGGACTTACTGCCAGCGAGGACAAAACCCTGGAGCACAGCGAGCACAGCTGCAGCAAACACATAAGATCTGAATAAATGTACAAGTCATGGTTGGTCTTCTGACTCACACAAATATCAAATGTGTTTTGAGCACTGAACAGGTGCTTCGTACCTGATAGAACTAGGGTGACTTTGCAGGTGACAATAGCTTGAGATGTATCGCCAGCCCCCAGGGCGTTTCCAACACGCACACAGGCAGCTGCATGGACTCCTAAAGGGAACTGCAAACATAGGTTTTACTTACTGGCTTCAGTTACGGTTTGTATTTATGTGATACTAGTGACGCCTACCATGTAAGTTATAGCTCCTATTTCTACTAAAATATGCTGGGCAGCAAGGTCCTCCTCTCCGAGCCCACCTGATGAAAATTTAGACATTATGACCGTTAGGAAAGCTAAAGAAAGAAACTCACACTGGAATAAATGTCCAAAGGAGGACAAATACACTACCTGGTAAAAAAAAAAAAAAAGGTCCAAAAGTGACCAAAATTTCTATAAAATGTTTATAATTTCTTGATAGCAAGGCTTAAATTTAAAAGAAAAAAGTTATACTTCCCCTAACTAATTAAGTCAAATATTTATTGTCTTGTATTTACCCAGGCAAATCCCACTGAGATCACAGATCTATTTATTTGCAAGGAAGGTCTGAGCCTGAAATGTGCATGTTGTTGTCTGTGGGAGGAAACTAGAGTGCGCAGAGAAAACCCACTCAAGCAGGAGGAGAACATAATTTCTGGTCCTAATTTCCCTCTGGGATCAATAAAATATTTTTGAATTGAAATGAATTGAATTGAACATGTAAACTCCGCACAGAAAGACCTATATTAAATTTAAGAATGTGTAATTTATGATAAGATTTGGGAAGGTTTGTTCACATATTTAAAATCACTTGACTAACAATGAAAATTTAATTCATTTGTCTTATATTCCTGATCATTTAATTTAATTTCTGAGTACATTCTTAATTTACAAGTATGCATAAAAATTACCTGTTCCATTTGAACTTTGAATATAAATTCAACCAGTGGGGGATTTAGGATTTTTCTGAATAAGGAGGCATCAAGAGGCCACACTATTCATCGAGGGCTCAAGTATTTGTTCAACATCTTTGTACAAAAATCCCTGGTTTTGTTAAGTATGGACTTTTTATGCAGGATTGTTCCAAAGAGGAAGACTTCTGTAAACTTGATTCTTGTTGGACTTTCCTATTGGACTCATTTGCACCACTAGTATTTGGACAGATGAGTGACAAAACTGGAGCATTTCAGGGGTCCAGTGGTGGGCACCAGCCCGCTAAAGCGCAAATCCGCTAATTGCAGACCTAAATATTTTGTTTGCGCTTTAGCTGACTTACTAATTTTTATAATTTATAAGCAGATTTGCGCTTTCTAAAATTAAAATGCAGTACCGCTAACAACTAATTATCTACTAGTCATCATTATCTTGAACAGCTGCAGGTATGGCTGTCAATGAATCACAACACACGTGATCTGTCCAACAGCAACAATCGGCCAATGGGGTTAGAGACGCAGAAATGATTTAAAGATGTTATGCTGATGAAGACTGACATCTAGTGGTCAACTGGGGCAACTACATGGAAAACTTTAAAATCCAAGCTCTTATTTTGAAGTTCGCAGATAGTGTCCAGTACTCCGTGCTTTCATTTCCCGTCACAAATCAAATCCGTCATGTACCCAGAATGAATCACTTCAGTTTTCCAATAAATAGTTTTAAAATTACTTTATTGATGCTTCTTTAATAAAAAAAAATCTACAGCAAACAAAAGAAAAAGACAAAGAAGCAGCCGAACTAGCAATCCTCAACAACTTTTTAATTTTTACACCAGGAGCCAAAGGTCTGTTTCAGGAAATCACATCCCCAGCAATCGGCAGTTGTAGGAATAAGCTGTAAGAGGGTTCATACACTGCTAGTTGGTAGTGTTGTGCATGTATTGTACATGAATTATTGCCAGCTAGTAAGTGTCAACTTGAACTTGTGCTTTAAAATTAGCTTCTACTAATTTTTCTATGGCATAAGCACTTTTGAAGATGTGCACCTAAAAATTTCATGAGCGCTTTAGAAACTGCGGAGCTAATTATTGGATTAGCGCTGCCCACAACTGCAGGGGTCCAATCAGATTTTAGCTGGGGCATATGCCCCAGTGACCCCATCCCTATAACTGCACCTGAATTCCAGTCATCCAGACAGGATTTACCTAAAGCAAATATATATACTTACAGAGAGGATTAAAAACTAAGCAAACAGTGATTACAGTTATCTCTCAGGGAGGAAATTAATGTTAGTCATTGCAGTGTCCTCTGATGTGATGGAAACATTTTTTTTCGAAACTCACCTGCGAGGAAACCTCCAACCTCCCAGACCCACCACTCAAAGCAGACCATACAGGCACTGGGAATGGCCAGCTTCATGTAGGTGTCCCAGGACTGCAGACAGTCAGTGGACCAGCCTGCAGATGGTTTCAAAACAAATCGCGCATGAGTCCACAGACCCAGGTGAGCCACTTAAACTGGGTTTGTTCATATTTACTCATCTGTGTGGATCTCACCTCCCCATGTCTGTTTGTAGAGCTTCTTCCATCTGATGTAGCCAAACAACAGCAGGCAGATGATGATCTGAGAGAGGCTGTTAGCGACCGCTGATCCTCTGCAAACACATCAAAGACGAGTTTTATTTGTTTAATCCACTGAAGGATGGACAGATGTTTAGGGGACATACAGCTGTGATTCTATCTTGAATCTGAGCAGAATCATGGAGAGCGATCACCCAGAAACTGCAAGTTACATTTGTCTTTTTGCATATTGGAGCTCCGTGTGACAGAAAAGCCTTTGATAGTTGGCAGGAGTCCCTGCTTGATGTGGGACAGAAGAGGAGGGGGAAAACGAACCCAAGCAGAGAGACCTGATTGGTCAACGGCCTGATGACTCAAATGTTTGTCCAGCTGGAACAAGATCAACTCCTGACACAGTTCTCTCTTCTCTCTCTCTCTGTCTTATTCTGCTTCTCTCTCTAAATAAGGTTAAAACATAATAAACTTCAGTGAACTGCTGACTGTGTCAGAACAAAAAACAAATTGCTCCTCTGAGAAAGATGATTAGACAAAACGGATAGAGTCTGGCCCAGTTTTTCCATCTTAACTTCTAGTCATCATTTCAGAACTCTTTCATCTTTATAGTAACACATTTGATCTGCCGTACTATGTGAGGTCTGATAATGTATCAAACAATACAAAGTTCATCGATAATTAAAAGTTAGGAAATGTTTGACACACTCACACGACTCCCAGCTTGAGAACAGAGATTAAAAGGTAGTTGATGCCCAAGTTGAAGATGTTTGCCACTGCAGCTGTGTACATCTGAGGTAGAATAATCCCCTAAAAAGGTTGTAAAATGCACAATTAGTTTGCAGACACGATGATCACACAGAATAAACATGATTATATAATAAAGAAAAGCACATGTAAGGGTGTAAAGTCCTAACATATCACACATTTTGTACATAATTAGCACAAATATTCAAAACAAATCAAAATAACAAGTAATATTCTTTCTCTTTACAGAGAAAGACAAAACAACAAATTTTGTCCTGTTTTGCTGGTCAACATGCTGCGCATTTACTGAGTTTTTTTTAAGGAGCAAATCTAACTGGAATGTTGCAAAGCAGAAGGATTCTTGCCTACACATGAACCTACTTGGTTTTGTAGGTAGGAAACTTGTAGCTGATGCAGGAACATGGCCTGTAACACAAAGAAAAACAACCATGTTGAATTCTGTAAATTATAACTTTAATATATGTTTGAGGGATTTTATATACAACCCCAATTCCAATTAAGCTGGGATGTTGTAGAAAACATAAATATAAAACAAGAGGATGATTTGCAAAACTTTTTCCACTTATATTCAAGGCTGTTATGCATTTTGTCATATTAGCACAGATATGATGAAACAATAAAATCCTGCCTTTAAAATGCCTTTATTTAAATTTTTCTGTAAGCAGAGGGAAAAAACAGCTATAAATGCTATTTATTGGAAACCTAAGCAGTGTTTTTCCATTATTATTGGAAATAAAGCGGTATGCAATACGTTTTATTAGAATTTTTAAAAATATATATAGTTTTACTCACTGGAACAGCTGGCAGAAACACCATCAAATAAAGCTGGGCAATTCTGAAATAAATAGGCAAATAAGATTATGTTTCTGACTTCATATGAACAGAGTGTGCTGCAGTGAAAGAAATCAACACTTGGGGTTGTGTCATACATATAACACATCGGTGAATGTGCATTGAAAGCTGAGCAATAAAAGACATAAAATAGGGTAATATAGATGTCACAACTGCTGATAAATGTTACAGCTGAGATTAAAATGTGCTGAAATTCCTCATTTGTCTAAAAGAGAATAGAGTGATTCACCTGGCCACCTCCTCTTCTTGGTGCAAGAGGAGCAGTAAGTTGTGAGAGTTCATAAGAAGACCCCAACAGGGCAGACAAAACAGCAGCAGGATGAGGGAACTTCTCTGGAGAATCACCCCCACACGTTTCATGTTCTTACTGCCGAATGTCTTCAAAGTCCAAGTGAGAAAATCTTAAAATGTTTCCGATTATTTTTTATGATGTGCAATAAACTGATGCACAGACAAGATGATGTGCTCACCTGAGAAATGAGTGTGTCGCAAGCCATAGTCAAACCATAGCCTGTTGCCACAGTGGTCACATTAATGGTCTGAAAGGAAAGAAACAAAAGTCATAAAGTAAAATGTTACAGGTCAGTTACTTGGATTTCAAGGCCAGTTTAAAATACTCTGTAACAAATGTGTCCAGTTTAGATTATATGAGACACTTTCTTCTATTGCCATAAATACAGTTTAAACTTGAAGCTCGCCCTACTTTTCCACTTCCCTTCAAACTTGGGGTTTTTTACCAGAGGCCTGGGAGTTTGACGGTTCTATTCAATAACTTATCTGTTCCCAGGACTGAGCTCTTCTGAACAGAGATCTCTGAGATTGTTCCTGAGATCTGTTCAAAGATTCAAAGTGTTTATTTTCATGTGCACAGATGAAAAAACACGTTTCCCTGAGCAATGAAATTCTGACTTTGTCATCCATTTTTGAATACCGAGAGATAACCATATTAAAAAAAGAAACAAATCATCACCGAAAGGACACAAACAATGTTGATTAGATTAAAAAAAAGAAACTAAACTTAGAATAATAACATCAGAAGGGAACAATATAATAATGGCAACAAGAAGGGAACTGTACAGTCTTTTCTTAAAGTGTAATGTGCAAATGTGCAACAAGTAACAGTCTGACGTGCAACAATAATAGTCAGAAGAATGTCACGTTCAGCTGTTCAGCTGATGACACTTGTGAAAAAGGAGTTCTTGTATCTGGAGGTTCTGCATGTCACACTTCTGTACCTCCGGCCGGAGGGCAGAGGTGTGAATAGTCCATGCTGGGGCTGGGTTGGGTCTTTGATGATTGAGGCTGCTCTCCTGAGGGCCCTGCAGTGATATATGTTTGAGCCACTCTTCCAATTTGGGGGTCACAGCACCAAGTGCACCAATGACCACTGGGACTACTGATGCTTTGACTCTCCAAAACCTATGTACTCCCTCTTTCAGTCCTTGGTATTTGTTGAGCTTCTTGTGCTCCTTCTTTCTGATGTTACAGTCACTTGGGATTGCTACATCACCTCTGCCTTCTTCTCTTGCTTGTCGACCACCACAGTGTCCGGTTGGTTAGCCGTCACCTGTTTGTCTGTCTGGATCTGGAAGTCCTACAGGATTTTAGCACTTTTGTTCTCTACCACCATTAGTGGCGTCTCCCTCTTTGACTCTGGGACCTCCAATCTCGGCACAGATGACCCTGTATGTTATTCCAGCCACTTGGTTATGGTGCTCCATCTGTCTGGATCTGACACGCTTTGCAAAGCTTGCATCTTGGGTCTTTTCTTGTGTATTGCTGCCATGATTGGCCTTCATTAGTTTATCAGTATGGTCAGAGATAGACTGTTTTGTCAAACTGAAGGAATTCACTATCTACAGCAGGTTAGATATTTTGTTTTTATAGCTTTTCTATAAAAAGCCTCTTCAAAATAGCTAAACTTTAGCTTTAAGCCCCATGTGAAACCTGAGCTTAACGCAAGCCATTTTTTATGATATGGCTTAACAAAAGTGCTAAAGTTCATACAAGAAAGTAAATCATTGTCTGTAAAAATACTGTATGTTGCACAGAAAAGATATGCATTGTACAGTTACACACAAACTAAAATAAATGTGTTGACTTTTTTTCTTCTCCTTTGAGACTAAAGAATTTGCATTAACAGTATTTTCTAATTTTATTGAACACTTATTGTGTACAAAACACATTCAATCATTGGTACGTTTTATCATGTTCCATAAACTGGACACATCTTTTTATTTTCAGACACCAGCAAACACATTATCTCTGGAATTTAGACCAGGAACATTTAAACATGAGGATCAAAAACAGATCAAATTGAAAATCTGATGCAATCACCAAAGAGATAAACTTCCTTTTGTTTAACAAGGAGAGACTTCCAGTCCAGAATTAATGACGGCAAAGATAAGAGATGAGGTTTTTTTTTAGGCATCTTTTATCCTGCAGCACTGCATGTTATTTCTGAGTGAGATGAAATGCTACTTTTGATAATTATCTTCAAATGTCAAGCAGCTCAGTAAACACAACATAATGTGTTTTGAAGGCACAAACATTAAAGCAAAAACCTTTTCTTGTCCAATGCTGTTTCATTGATTTCTAAAAAATGGATTTTAAAGGGGTCGTTGTCCTGTTTAGGGCAGGAATGTCTCGCCTCAGGGACCCAAGACTGTGATCAATCACAAATCACACAGCGATTGACAATGTCTGAGAAATCGGTAGAGAAATTAAAAAGCATTTCAATTTTTTGAACCGGAAAGTCTCATTTTTTAAAACAGATTTTAATTTGTCAGGGAGTGACAGTCAAATCTGACAGGGGAAAAAATGTCTGATTTTAAAAGTCAAACTTGTTTACTGGTGAAATTAAATGCTTAACTACAAACCTATTATTGTTCTTTGACTTTTTTCTTTAAATTTGCTATTCTGTCATCAGTTTTGGTTATTAGATGCTACTTATATTGCCTGTCAGTTATTTGATTGTATTGTTTTTAGGTAACATATTATTA
>NW_013952419.1:1065047-1067725 GCF_001266775.1 Austrofundulus limnaeus | reverse complement strand
ACTTTAAATTAAGCATCCAAATAACTTTTTATGGCTTATGGAGTAACTCTTTCATCTGCAAATGACTTAAAGCAGTGGGGTCAATTTCTGACAATATTTATTTTAAAAATGTATATATTAAAAATTATTCTTATAGAAATATGAATGATCTGTTCCAAATTAAGTTTTGTGTAGCATAGAACACATATAACCTAACAGATAAATAAAAAATATTGCATTTAGAAAGACATCATTGGCATTCACTTCTTGTGTCTTTCTCTCCATTAACTTTTTATTAATTTTTTCTTAGAGAAATGTTTTATCACAATCCAGCAAATCAGTTATAAAAAGAAACCCAATTAAGTGACTTCAAAATAAGAAGAGAAAAAAGAAAAAGATAATTACAGTCAGTTCTCTGTTGTTCTTTCAACATCAAAATCAAAGTTTGACAAAAAAAATTCAAATTTCATTTTCTCAGCTTGGAGTTTGGCCATCTGTCATAAGAAGAATATAACAAAAAGAGAAACCATAAAACTATTTAAAAGTATTGACTTTGTGGCCAAATAAAATGCTAACAAGGGCCAAATTTGGCCCACGGGCCTTGAGTTTGGCACGTGATTTAAAACATGCTGGATATGCATACAGAATTTCCTCCGAAAATACGTTACTTTCAAAGTTTTGCCTAGTCACAAGCAAAATAAAACTGTTACCTGAGACTTTATGCAACTTCATTCAGACATGCATGCAGACACAAAAACCCCACAAAGAACAATTTCATACCGCTGATGCAAGTGCAAATCCAGCCAGTTCTGCGTTACCAATGTGACCACAGTATATGGTGATAACAAAAGGCAAGAGAAAGTTCAGGATTCGAGACAGCAGCTGGAGAAACAAACAAGGAAAACTCAGTCAGAAAGCTGCATTTGGAAATCAGGAGCCAAGTATTAATTTGTTCATAGGTGCAAGCCTCATTTTTCACTTATTGCACACTTTATAAAATTCATAAGTGACTGTTAAACTGAATTATGCACAGCAGATTTACTTTCCATCAAGGGGAAAAAACAGTAAAAAGTTATGCTCTCCTATCAGAGCACTTAGGCAACACTGCAGCTTGGCTCTACTCACCAGAGGGCCCGTGAGTCTCAAGACGTGGTAAAGTTCTTCTCTGTAGGCAGGTGGCAGCCAGCGCTTCACGCACGCACACCAGAACAGCTTGGAGCTGGCGAGCGTTGGCCCCTCATCCTCGTGTGCCCCCTCCATCTTGACAACCCCAGTGACGGGCCCTGGACCCGGCAAAGGGTGTGCAGGTTCCGGAGAACCCAGCTTCTCCATTGTTGCCCAGAATGAGCGGACAGGAGTGAAAAAGAGGAGGAAGAAAAGCTACAGAACTGCAGAGGGAGGGGGGGTATAGAGTGAAAGGATAAGAGAGGGGGAGTCGGCCTATCTGGGCTTAGAAACACAGTCCATTGACTTTTTTTTTTAAAGTTGCACAGTGCTGTTTGAAGAAAGAGGACAATAAATTTGAATATTGGTGTTTTATTGAGACCTACCTTCCACAGTGAAGTCTTAAACCTGCCGGCTGAACTCCACCTCCAGTCAGGCTCAGATCAGGGATATTTTATGTGTGCAGTTATTGTTGAAGGAAATACAGTGTGAGCACAATGAGTGAGTGCTGTCTCAGTGCATGTTTTTGTGTGTGGGTTTGTGTGAATGGTCTCTCAGGGCTCAGTAGTAATCTGATAAGGAATGCCAGTTTTTTTTTTGTTGTTGTTTTTTTGTTTTGTTTTTTGGCATCATGTTTACCAGGAGCTCTGATGGCAAAGCCCATACAGGCTCATGTTAACAACATTTATCGATGTGTTTGTTAGTATGTGTACACACATGTATTGGCTGCTAATCTTATCTGACTTTGCGTGAACTTTGGCCACTGGCTCTGTTCTCTGTACTCATGTAATTTCCACACAAAGAAACAATCACGTGTGCACAGAGCTATATTTTTCCAGGGGGGTTGCCTCTGACACAGTTTTAGAATAATTTTTGGAAGCATTTATAGATAGCTTTGCCTGATAAAGTGATTCAACTGCTGAAATTGACCAGGCTCCTCTGAATACACATTAAATTGTGAAGCTGATACAAGTGTTTTAATGTACAATAGATGAGCAACACTCACAGTAAACCGACAGCACACAGTAACACTATAAGAATGTGTGTGGATGAGTTACAATCAGCAAAGTAACATAATAAACATTCTTCAAACATGTGTTGCAATTATTTGTAAACTTGAGCTTTGATTTAAAAAAAATAAACATTCACATAAGGATTTATTTAAAAGGTGGATGCAACCCTTCAAGTTTTTATCCCTTAAAGAAACACATGTGCAACAAGGATTAAATCATTAAGAAGCTATTACTAATTACCATAGCACCATATATGCTTTTTCAAAATTACACAAGGGATTTAGAGATTGTTATAAAGAATAAAAAGATTAGGAGCCAGAAGCTCCTAATAGGTTTTAGTCTGAGTTGTGGAAAAACTCAAGTTCTGCATTTAGGACGACATAGCATAGCTTTCGAACTAATATATATTAAATGGTGATATACACTCACCGGCAACTTTATTAGGTACACCTGTCCAACTGTTCGTTAACACTTAATTTCTAATCAGCCAATCACATGGCGGCAACTCAGTGCATTTAGGCA
>NW_013952419.1:1040692-1063867 GCF_001266775.1 Austrofundulus limnaeus | reverse complement strand
GATGGATGGATGGATGGATGGATGGATGGATGGATGGATGGATGGATGGATGGATGGATGGATGGATGGATGGATGGATGGATGGTTCATTCTCAAAGTTACTCAGTAGTAGATGTGAGTTAAATAATAAATCTCAGTTTTGATGAATTTATCAAGCTCGTCTGCTGACATTGGATAAAAATAATTGAATGTGTGGCCATGACATAAATAACACGTGGTCACAAGATAAATGTGAGCAACCACGTCTCTTTGTGAGAGATTCAGACATTGTTGGAGTCAGTTCATATAAGAATACATTGCTTTTATTGGTAAACGGTTCAAAGGTACCCCACACTTATAATTCATTTTATGTTGAATCTAAACTGATAATTTTTCATTGTATTTATGAGATCGCAATGAACATCCTGTTGAGCTTTAATAAAAGAAAATGAAACTTTTTGATAATAAATAATGAAATTTATTTAATTCAGACTTGTTTGTGTAAGCAATCTACAGTCTCTGCATGGAAATGACTGTAATAATTTTCTTGTGGCCACACGTTATTATCTCATGGCCACGCATCACCTTTTTTAAAATTCTATACCTGACGGGCTCCGTATGAATTACGTTTACTTGTTAATTTTGCTAACATGACAGACAAAAAAGCAGCAGACACACAGTCACAGGCGAAAACATTGTTTCACCTTCAGCAGCAGGTGACAAAGATTTCAAATGAGAGGGATTAAAGATTTAAACAGGTGTGTAAATCATTCACTTTGTGGAGCATTTTTAACTAATAAAGTTAGTTAACAACATTTTAGTTAAGCAGGATAAAACATCAGTGATGATAATTCCCCATTTTAAACACATGAGGCCATCGTGGCAAACAGGCAGTTAAAGATTGATGTAACGCGGTTTGATTTTATTTATTTATATACAGACTTTTAAATCTACAAAGTGATTTAGTCATGTGAGATAAAACAGGTTTTTTTATTTATTTATTTTGGCTAACCTCTTCTGCAGAGGCCCCCACAGCGAGTGAACTCACATAACAGTTTTACACTGTTTTAAGTCACAGGATTACAAAACTGCTGCACTGAACACTGAGTTTCTCCTGCACACATGAGATGAAAAAGAAAAATCATTTGTCATTTAAAAGCCATTTTTCTGTTTTCTATACCCATTGAATCCAGTTCAGGTTATCAGGGAGGTGTTTATAACAGTCAACAATCAAGAGGTGGGGTACACCCTGCAGATCACATTACAGGGTCTTGAAAAGATATGCAAGACAGGCAAACATGTACACACATTCAGGTCGATTTAAAATGTCCGAGTGTGACGAAACTAGATTTTTATGCAAGGGGTGGCACAAGAGGGCACAGACAAACTGTTACATGCAGTATTTAATTATAACAATTAGGAACAAAACAGTGCAAAAATCACACAATTTATATAATCATTGCGTTTTCTTGTTAAACATGCTGAAATGTAAATGACTTTCGATGTGTTGTCAAAGAATGGCCACCAGATGTCCCCATATCTCTTTTAAATCGTTCTTAACCACTCCAAGCACTTTTATATTAACTCAGTGGTTCAGTTGTTCCTGTATCACACTGGTAGAACCTGTCCACACCAGACAAGACAACTGTTTGTCTGATTTTTATTCTATGGTCTTCATTTATTCTGAACACACATCTTTCAAAGCCACATGCAGTGACTTGTTCATCAACCAGCGTGACACCTGGGGTGGCTATTCAGGTACCCAGACCACCCCTCTGGCTTCGCACCTGTCTCCAACACAACATGCATGATTGTGAGGTAACAGCACCATACAGTCCAGCGCTTTTTCTTTAACATAATGTCACTGCCCCATCAACACTAACAAGAGGACTCACATTGTTACTCTAAACCAGTGGTTCCCAAACTTTTTATCTTCTGACCCACAAAATATTCATGGCAAAAACTTGTGACCCCAAATATTACTGGTCTGAGTACACAAACTTTGTTGATGACCCTAAAAACACAGGCTACATAAATATAAATACTTATTTATACTTATTTTGTGTTTTTGTAAAATTATAGGGAAAATATTACATCACCAATTATTTTATTACCCTTTAAATTGATTTCTGAAGTGCATTGGTTCCCAAACTTTTCAGCTTTTGACCCACAAAATAACAGTAGCAGAGACCTGTGTCCACAACTATTTTTTGGATGATAAACATTTGGATCAGGTCAACTAAACATGGGCATAGTAACAATATTTATTATTCTACATTTATACATTTTAGGCAACTAAGGCAAAAATGTAATTAATTCAGAAAATCTTTTCAGGACCCCACCTTGATGTTTCAGGACCCCACTTTGGGTACCGACCCCAACTTTGGGAAACACTGCTCTAAACCATTCTGGTCCCAAAACCCTAAAAAAAAACAGGCACTATGTTGGCATGAAAAGCCATTCCCCATATCTGTGCAAAAGGAAAGTCGTGTTTACATGAATGTGATACTATAGTTCTGTTTGCTGTTCAGAATTATACAGTATACTGTGCAAAAACGTAGATAATCCTCAGGCTCACTTGTTTCTGCGCTGAAAAACAACTGAGAGGTCATGACCTCCAGCTGATGTTTTAATAAAAACAGGCAGAACTTGTACTGGACACATAGTTTGTGCTCAAACAGGTTTCATGAATGGTGTGCTGAAGCGATTTAACACAATCTGCTGGTTTCTTTTTTAGATTGTTCTTTATTCATGGACAGTGCCCTGAGACAACATGTTGTGACTTAGCGCTACATAAATAAACTGAACTGAATTTAATATGTTGCAGTTGAAAAGTGTGAAACTAAATACAGAGAAAACCCATAACATTGTAAATACGCCTGAAAATTTATCTAGAGTTAGTAAAAGTAAAACGTTGATAATTTTGCTTCAGCTAAGATTTGTTCAGATGGAAGGTTGTTACAACTGCTTTTTATTACTAATTTTAGTTTTTTAACTATTTTGAGCTAAACTGAAAGATCAGAACTTTTTACAGAGAGTTTTTGTGAGAAGGTAGAGAACAAAAGTATCTTACCTGTTGCAGATATTGAATTGGAATGAATAGAGCTTAATAACCACAATATTCAGTAAATATATGGTAATAATCAGGTTCTTTGAAACTGACAGTGTAAAAGGTTTATAAAAAGCTTTTGATTTTTTCAAAACGTTTTGAAATTGCAGTTGTTTAAAAAAAAGTCATATTTAGACAAGTCAATAGCACTTTATTCCAATCAAAATTAAACTCATATTTCTCCAAACTGGGGCCATTCAAAGATCTATCTGCAGCAGGTAAGATGTAAGTTATTTACAATTTTTCCACAAAACCACACTTTAAAAGATTTGAACAACTAAATAAACTGTCTAGAATGTTAAAACATCACTATTATGCTGTAGGTTTTGAATTATTTATTATCTTATATGTTCTTAATACAGCCATTTGCTGTAATTTTTATACATTTTATGTAAGATTCAAAGTTTTGAAGGATTTTTTAAATGATTACCTTGCTACTGATTCATAATGACATCATCATGACATTCACAAGAAAACAAGAAAAGAGTTGACAAGAAAATAACTCTTCAAACTCCACAGCCAGGTTCTTGTCTTGTTCTTCGGGAATATTAACATCAACAAAGTTCATTTTAAAAGACATGACAAGATGTAAACTCAAATATGTTTTAACAAAACTAAATGCTGGCTTGAATTCATGGCTTCCTTTAGAACTCTTCAAGTATTAAAGACCTGCAAAGCAAACATCTTACAAAATGTGCAGTTTCATCTTTCCCTCCCCACCCTGCTGGTTTTAGTGCGACAGTAATGACCTCTGCCTATAAAACATTCTTGATGTTTGCACATTAAGAGAGTGAAACAGTAAAACAAGAGAGAAAAACTCAGGGATGGGAGGACTGAGAGGGGTGTGTTGACAGAATGAGTGAATAAAATGTTGTAAAAAAATTTATTTGGAAACGGAGAAGTTATAAAAGTATCCGGAAGGGTATTAAAGCACAGCTAAATCTCCAGCCAGCCTTTCACATCCTCAGGCTCACACAGACAGGTTAGAAAGAAGAGACTGACTGGTAGGAGCTTTTTCCTATTAACTATTTTAATTTATATGAAAGTTTAAACATTAAACATTTATTTTGTTATAGATTAAATATTAGCAAACTAAGCTGCAAAAAAAAAGAAAGAAACTAGCTCAAATAAAAAGACTTCAAACTTGAAAGTTTTTTTTTCTTTTTTTGTAATTTGCTACTAAGGTAACTAAGGTTATTTGTACACCTTAAGCCTGTTAATGTTTTGTTCAATGAAACATTTTCTTGATTTTTAGGTACTGATTTTTGTTGATTTGTGTAGTCCTTGTTTCTTTCTTGAATATTCTTTTTGTTGGCTTTTTCTGTTATTTTTATTTATTTTTATTAATATTATTATTTTGCCATCTGCTTATATTTCATTCCAGGTTAATTTGAGAAGAGCTAAAATGATATTAATCCTTTTTTTCCTCGTGCTCCTTTATTGTTCAACCCAGACATCAGGTAAGTTTTTATCATTTCATCATGTCATTTTATTTAAAAAAAGTAAACCGTTGTTTCCTACATTTTTTACTGCCTCCTGTAATGAGTTATTAAAGTTTCACCATTCTTCTTCTTTTTACCCCCCAAGGCGTCAGCATCCAGATCCACCCAAACAACACTAATGTCATTCTGACAGAGCTGAACAAAACTGTGTCTCTAACTTGTGAGTCAGACGGTGTCGCTGAAGGTGACAATACTCTGGTGTGGCTGAGAAATAATGCAAAGATTAATCTGAAGGAAGAAAACAAGAAGGGTCGCAGCACTGTGTGCATCACTCCTGTCAAGGAAGACAACGGAGCCACTTTCTCTTGTTACCTCCACAGCAATGACTCAGTCAAGGCCTCTGTCACCCTGAACGTCACATGTGAGTCCCTTTGAGTTGTGTTAAATTATATTGTTACTTTTTAACTGGATTATAACAAATCTATAAGGGTTGTGATGTTTGTTGGCGCCCTGGGCAGAATTTCATGTGGAGGTTTTCTAAACTTCACGGTCAATTTACTTACATTCACACACCAAATAAAATAGGTTTGTATTTGATGCTTTATTTTAACTTTAGGAACCATTGTCCAATTAAAATAGTTTACAAAATGATTTATTTGAAACAGAAAACCAGACGTCTAAACTCATACTTGCCAACATCTGCTGACAGCAATGAGGAACACCTGTTCATGTTAACCAGCAGCTGTGGAGTGAAGCAGTTCTAGGGGGTGTTCAGGGGTATGCTCCTGTGGAAATTTTTTTTTAAAAAAATTACTTAAAATTATGCATTTTCCAGCGAAGAGCACTTGACTAAATTCTTGGGATTAATAAAACAACCTTAAATCAGTATTTTATGAAGGTAGAACACTGAAAACCAAACTTTACTCTGAACTTCTATTATTATACTTTTTGTTTTCTGTTTATGCACTGAGCACCAGTAGTTGGCCTTGATTGCACCATAATATATTTTTATCATGAAATATCTTCTGCACCACTAAATCAACTATACTCTGATAAAAAATTGTACAAAATTGTTTCCATCCCCTCTAAATGAACAGCGCCCTTTGCATTCACCTACACTGCTTATGCCGATGGTCAGACTGAGATAAGACGTCCACTTGACTGGAGGCCAGTAGTTTTACAAGTTAACACCAAATCATAGGTCTCAGTTATAGGTAGATTTCAGAAACTTCCTAGAAGAATCAAAGCGTAGGCTACTCATGATTATGTTGTTGTTCGTTGTGTACTTTACAGCAGCCACAATGGGTAAAGCCCTGTTTCATAAAAGAGCCAAACAGAGTTGATTTGATTTGATTTGATTTGATTTATTGATTTAACAGGAAAAGATCACTAAAAATCAAGCCTGACTCAGCATGATTGCTGTTTTACAGCAGGTTCTTGTTCTGCAGCACATAAAACACTCAGAAATACAGCATCACAATCACATCATTATACACCACAGACACAAAGACAAACAAGCATACCAAATTTCAGGAAGGCAGCAAAATAGGACGTCTAAATATGAGCACAACAAAAAGTGTCCAGCAGATAGCAGACAAGATTGTTCTTAAAGGGCTGTGGTTTTGAAATGGACTTTATGTTTTGAGGAATGTRATTCCATGCTTTAGTATAAACATAGAAGAAAGACCTCTGGCCGTAACAGTTTTTAAAAGTTGGTAATATCAGTTGTCCTTTTGTAACAGATCTAGTTGAATGACCACTTCCAGAATTTGATTTGGGCAGCAATGCACAGAGAGTTCCATAATTGGCACCTTGGAAGATCTGAAAATATAAATTAATACCACTATACAAAACATAATTCTGAAAAGTCAAGGCATCAGACAATGAAAGAACTGTACAGTGATGAGTCCAACCAGGAAGTTTTTTTTATGAATTTTGTAGGCCCTGTTGTAGAGCCTAACTATGGGTTCTAAGATTTCATTTGTTGTAAGAGACCAAACAGGTAAACAGTACAACATGGTTGAGAGTGTAATGGCATGAAGATAGATATTTGAAACAGAAGATGTCAGATTGGATCTAATTTTTGAATAAACGTATAATTTCTGTTTCAACTTAGTGATTAAGACTTGTACATGATCACGATGAGTCAAATGAGAATCCAAAGTAATTCCAAGACATTGTAGGTAGTGACAATATCAAGGGGTTTGTTTAAAAAAGTGAGTTGATTTGTTACATTGAAATGTCTCCTGGGTGAGGAAAAATACATTAGTTAATTGTCCTTCACCAGTGTTGCTTTAAAAAAAAAACGCCACCTTTCTTTGTTTTTACTGTTTTCCACACTTCATCCTCTTTGTGATTAGGTGAGTTGATGCCATTTCCTCTCAGCTTGAGCTAGCTTTTAATTAATCAGCATTCAACCAAAACATTGCGTCATCTCCGACGGTTCTGTGTCAAGGGCTTTTTCAAGATCTGCACACAAGTGTTGGTTAAAAACCTTCTGTGCAGGGTGAATTTGACACAAACATCAGCTCTGTCATGTCCCAGGCCTTTACGAGCAATGGTGCTAACCCTCAGCAGGTCAACCAATCAGAAGAAGGTGTGTCTGCAGAGAGGAGGGGCTTGGATAAATTAGGTGATAAATGGGACTATTTTTGTTTTGATGAACCCAGTTTTTCTCTTGTTCACAGCAGTGCACAAGTCCTTAAGTGACTTGCAAGACTTCACAAAAATCTAAAAAGAAAAAAAAATGCGGGAGAAACTATCAAAATAATTGCAAAGTCGTCACAGGCATCTGAAACCTCTCAAACCCTTCTCAAATTGGTATAACTGGGAGCCATCCTCAACACATACACATTAATTTCCATGGATCTGAATTGTGTAAAGCTGAGTGCTGACACAAGGTGCAAAAATGGCTCCAAATAGACTGATTTCATCATAGTACTAGTATCAAAATATAATAAATTGTTGATCGTTTATAAAGATAGTCATTTTAAAATCATAAATTTCAGAGCAGATTTTGTCAGTCTGCTCACAAGTTTGGATTTTTCAAAAGCCTGTTGTATTTAAAAATGAGAAACACGTACAGTAGGGGCAATAAGATGTCTTCATCATGTCAAATGTATTAATCTGGGGGCTGTCAGTGGGAGATAAAGGTTAATAAAGCTTTGTCAGTGTTAATATTTTTCCGTGATCCCCCTCAGATCACCCGCAGCTCTCCGGCTCGGAGAATGTCACATTCGAAATAGACGAAACACTGGTCCTGCAGTGTGACATGAGGGCCAATCCATTACTTTTGTCGATGTCGTGGACACTAAACGGAACCACGGTGGATCTAATGGCGGGGGGCTTAAGTGTGACCAACGACGGCGTTACAAGCGTGCTGCGAGCCAGCAAGGTGGTGAGAAAGCTGCATGAAGGCACGTACGAGTGCACAGCAACCTCTCCCGTTTATAACTCCAGCAGCAAGGTTTTCAACGTCATTGTGACAGGTCAGTTCTCCCGTTCAGCCCTTTATGTTGTCACAAAAGAAACTTTTAAATCTTTGATGGCTTTATTTGATATTTGATTGCTTCCTGGTTTGTGCAATCCGTACACGTAACACAGTCAATCATCTTCCTCTTCATCTGCAGAAAAGACCCTGAAGTTCCCACTGATGCCGCTGATAGCGGGGGTGGTGGTGGTGTTCGTCACCACTCTTCTGGCCGTAGTTTCACGATGGAAGAAAATCATAAAGGTAACATACAAGATATACACACAGAGGACACAAGATATACACACAGAGGACACAAGATATACACACAGAGGACACAAGATATACACACAGAGGACAGAGGAAAACTCTTACAACCTGAATTTTCTAACGCTATTATTCTTTTTTTTAACAGTGCTGCAAGTAAAAGAAGCTGCAATGTGACCAAGTGTTTAAAAGATCATGAATACCCATTTATGAAGCTTAGTAATTTAATTTATTTAGCATTTTAAACTTTACTGGCACTAATAAACTAATGGCAGACAGTAGTGTAAACTAACCAGYATGTCCCCAGAACCTTGTAAAATTTGCACTGAGCACATCTGCCAGGGAGTTTAAATGTGCAGCTGGGTTATTTTATTGAAATATGAACGAATGTAGCCCAGATTTTTTTTTCATTTGTTGTCTCATTCAGACTTTAACTTTAAACAGTTTAGTCATGTTGACTCTCCTGTTCACAGTGATATTTATTTGACTGATTAAAAATAAAAAAAGATTTTATGAATTTCGCAGAATGAAGTTTATCACTTAACCCACATGATGTTGAGTCAATAAAGTTTTTATTTTTATGTTTTTTTACTCCAAAGACATTTTAAATTATGATACATTTATGATACATTTAACACAATGTTGTTTTTTAATTGTTATGATAAATATAAATGTATATTTCAGTGTTATCTGTGTGAACTGGTTAAATTATTGACATGGAAGCAGCTTTTTGTGGCCGAATGTGAAACAATTGCATTCGTCAAACAGATTTTAAAAAAATGTTGTAACTTAAAAGAAACATGAGATTCTTTTTTAGTTTTTGGAGATAGCWCAGATCTTTAGAAACGGGGTTCTGTGTAGAGGTGGTGAAGAAATAGTATCTTACTTGTTGTAGATAACTCTTTCAACAGTCTTAGTTTGAAAAAAAAAGTTTTATTCTGATCTAATTCACGAGCTGATTTATGTTCAAAGTAAGGCAAAGACCAAATTAGTTTTCTGACATTTTAAAACATACCAAACTTCAGAAAGTTCACAACGAAACTTTCATACAGTATTTTATAAACCTTTGCAGTTATATGTTTACATGACATGGTTATCGCAGCAGATGTGCCATAAGCTACCCTAAAAATGCCATAGCTAGTTCCTGCTGATAATTGACCTCAGAAAATTTCAGAATAACCATGTGATACCAAATTGATGCCAGTGTAAAGATTTATAAATAAGTATTTGATTAAGCCACTCACAAGTTTTTAAGATGGGTGTTATTTTGTTGCGGCAGAAATCCACTTTAGTCTTGGACCTGTTAAGAGTAGTATTTAGCTACATAATCGAGTCAGTGACACAAACCTACCTACAACAGGTAAGATTATAATTGTTAATACCCTTTCATAGAATCCCACTTCAAAAAATTTGAAATATCCCTTTAAGGCGCGTGTGTTAGACATCTTAATGCAAGAATCCATTTTGTGTCTTTACAAGCAGTTGATAAAATACATTTTGAATTGACCTTTAGCTCCTGAGTTAAAAATACATTGACAGCCTGTTAAAATTTTGTTATACATTTACTCTTAACGTGACAAAAGGACGAGGGTTACGAGGTTCTTGGGGGTCAAGGTTTCGATCTCCATGTTCTTTTTTTTTAACAATGTAACACTTTACAAGTCCACATAAAACAATGCCTCACCTAACGACGATAATTAAAAATGTACAGCTTGGACTGTGAATCAAATAAACTCACATTTGCTGTCAGACTTGAGATTTTTTTTAATGTTGCTTTTTTAAATCTATAACCAAGAATCTATTTGTTTAGTTTAATTTTAAATAGATCTATTTAAGAATACATGTTTAAAACAACCACACAAAGTGTTAACGTAATGCAATTTCCTCTTTTTTTTTGTAATGACTTTGCAAATCACCTTTTTTATCTTCTTTGATGACTCTGAATGATAAAGTGGTATTTGGAAAATGATACCATCACAGAATTAAAAAAAAAAGCATTTTAACATTTGAAATATTTTAACAAGAGCACATTCAGTTAAAATGAAAACAATGGATTGTTTGTGCATTTAGTTTTTTTTTTTTCTTCTTCGACTGTAGGCATCTCCCTGCATAAAAACAACTGATTTGGAGGAAGTTAATCTTCACTTAACTCGTTACAATTTTYCTTCCAAGAAAACAGGCTTTTTGATAAACTCTTCAACTGGTCTGTTAAAAATATCCATCTTTTTTGCCTTCTTTTTCACTTKCTTTCAACCCASTATCTGATCCTTTTCGTTTGAGACAAAAGAGATGCAAGTTTGTAGGGACATCTGCTGGTCACATTACCTTCAAACTTTAAAATGATTCATGTGAGCAGATAAGGACATGCCTTTATTTATCTATTTTTGTAAATGCAAGAAAACTATGAAACATACAAGAAATAGCAATAATACATATTATTATATATATTTATTTATTTACATGTTGCATAATTCCTCAAATTTATTTATTATTTTTATTTGTTTGTTGGTTGGTTTTAATACTGTGAGATGAAAAGAAAAGAAAAGAAAAGAAAAGAAAAGAAAAGAAAAGAAAAGAAAAGAAAAGAAAAGAAAAGAACTTCGCAGGTCCCACATTCCACATTCCAGGATTCCTCCAGCACCGCAGACACGTTACGTATTACGTCATAAACTGTGCGTAAACTGCGTAAGGCTGCGGTCCACCGCCAAATTCAAACTGGAAGAGAAAAAAAGGGAGCAGTAGCAGCTGGAGACAAGGGGACTGACGATTTTTAGAAGCTTAATTTGAGGTAAGCTATCGATTTAGCAAATGATTAGACTCTCAATCTTTTTCTTTCCTAAGATAGTGAGTATTGGCTTATTTCAGAGAAAGTTGAATTAACAAGTTAAACTTAGCAAAAGAGCACCCTCCTTAATGTTTTGTCTGCAACTAAAAACATTAGTGCGTAGTTGTGCTGCTCGACGACGTTTTGTTTCGTCTTTGAGTTTAGGTTTGCTTTAGTGACGTTTAAAGCATGATCTCAGAGTCACTTTTTTTCTTTTTTTCTTTTTCTTTTTTTCTTTTCTTTGCTCTAGCGCTGTTTGTGGACAGAATCACGACCAGTCGCTTTTATTGTTGTCCAGAACAAACAAAAAGCACGAAGCTCGATTATTACCATAGAGATATGTACAGTATTTATGTATTTATATAATATCTACGATTATTACTGCCTGATTAGGCAGATCACCACGGGTCAGACTTCATTAGTTGTGTTTTCTCACAGTTTTTGATGGTAAACTATCTCTTTTATTTTGTATGTCACCCCTAAAAGTACTCACTCACTCATTATATATATGTATAAAAATAAATAAGTTATATTGTTGGGAAATATGTTGCATTGGCCACACAGTCATTTGACCCTCATGTTTACTGTTTATTTCATTTTCGTGTCATAGCTTGTTTTTATTAAAACACTTCTCTAATTTCTCTGTTTTTGTTCTAGAGACAGACTTTGAACTGGTCTTTTTCAACAGTTCTCCGGGGTCTTTGAATTTCTTTAAAAGAAAATGATAACTTGACGCTTGTGGAAAGCCAAAAGGATGATGTCATGCTATTTTCTTGTTGACTTTCCACAGTGTCTTTCGTTATGGATGGGCTTGGAAAAGCTGTTGTTGGGGTGTGGAGGGCCCACACAGTCCTGGATGAGTCTGACGGGCCAGAGAGCTCCCCAGAAGTCCCTGATCGTTTCCGCAAGCTTCGCTCCTCTTCCTCGCTTAACTCTCTGCGAATGTCTTTGCGCAAGCGGCTCCCTCTGCGCTCCGTTCAGACAAACTCCCTCCCAGAAAATCCGGCTTCGGAAACCCAGAAGGAGCAGCCGAAACCCAGCGTGGTCCGTAAGCTCACTCGCAGCGCTCGTAACTCTGTCAGCGAAATGTGTCAGGTGGGGTGAACTTGTCTGATCTGGAGTTCTTGTGTTCCATAGAAATGAAGTTGCATTGGTTCGTAACCATCCTCTTTCCTTCTCCGCTCAGAGGTTTCAAAGATCCAGGGAGTTTTCACGCGAGGAGTGTTTGGTGGCGACCCCCGGTCGGGATGGAGAACGCACGGGCGCTCCTGCCTCCCGCACTCCGAGACGTACTCCCGGTCGAGCTGCAACACCGGGACACACTCCGGGCTCCAGAGGGCGGAAGACCCCAGAGGCATCCGTACGTGGAGTTAAAAGCAGAGGAGGCAGGAGACAGCTGGTGCGGATGGCTGCGTTACGCAGTCCYTTTGCTTCTCCCAACACACAGAACCAGAGGCTGTGAGTTTCCTCTTCATCAGTGTGTGTTATTGCTCTTTTATTTCCTTTTTTTTAAAGTTTTTTTTTATTTTACTTTAATAGAAAATTTGACCAGGACTTGGAGT
The DNA here is from genome assembly GCF_001266775.1 of Austrofundulus limnaeus. Classification (NCBI taxonomy): domain Eukaryota; kingdom Metazoa; phylum Chordata; class Actinopteri; order Cyprinodontiformes; family Rivulidae; genus Austrofundulus; species Austrofundulus limnaeus. Next base: position 1,051,215 of record NW_013952419.1, on the reverse strand, counting down.
CGGTCTCCAGCGGACTCAGGAAGCTCAAACGTCTGTCCAAGGCTTTTGATGACCTCATTGGCCGAGATGACAGGTAAAACACTGTTTTATTTAGTGAATTAAAGTTACTTTCTGTTAAATGTTTTTACAGCTGTTTAGAAACTGGGAAAATGTTGACTGAACAAATAAAAGGTTTGACTTTTCCTATAATTAAGCAGGCTSTTTCGTTTTATTAATCTACTCTGTATAGAACATAGTAGGGTACGAGCCCTCCTCCCTCCTGAAGAATCCAGTGCAGCTTGTGGGTCTCCAGACTCCCCCCACCCCACCCAACACACACTCTGACATTCTTCCCGCCTCAGTTTGAATATGGGTCTGTGTTTCTGGTATTCGAATGAGGAGGGAGTAAGTGGGTGTGGGAATTGAAGCCAGATGAAATGACAAAAATGTGGATGCTTGCCTGCGTCACTTCCTGTGTTGACATRTAAAACACTAAAGCAGTGTCCGATCCGTGGATTGTCATTTGGATACAGTGCGGAAAGCAGGAACAACAGTGACCTTGTGTTTTATCAGTTTTGCGCGATCCTCGCTGTGGGAAGGTTGGCTCTTTGGAATTTAAATAAGTTTGTTTCCCCACAGGCAGTTCAACTATTCCTTAATTACGGAGTAAAATGGAAGGTAAAAAGATGAAAAATATATCAAGTAATCCAGCTGAAACGTGGAGACCTATGCTCTGAATGTTACTAATCTTAGCATGAAAGTGCATGGCAGAGCTACACGATGCCCATAAGTCAGCTGCTTTATGTCAAAATCTACATTTTATGTATTTTTTTTAATACATCTGATTAGGGCTGGGCAATATGACTGAAAAATGCATGCATCATGAACTGTTTRATATGAGTCTATAATAATTTGTTTTTTGTTTTGCTCATTTGAAATATGAACCAGGAGAAAATGTGACCTTTCCTCTTGCTAAAGCCTTTCTTCTGCCTCTGCCTACATCCCCCAGAATGCCGTGCGGTTCTGGTCAGAATACAGTGAAATTATCAACATATTGGATGTATTTTCTTATGATATTGATCATGATTTTATATTGTTTAGAATTATTGCCCAGCCCTACAGCAGATAATTTACTGACTCTGTCCAAACAATGAATGCCTCTCTTCTCTGTCCAAATCCTGTTACTGTTTGACTTTACCATTTCCTTTCTTCTATTCGTAACAAAGTCTTCTAGTTAAAGTGCTTTATGACTTACTGTTAAAAGTACTGAGAGCTGCAAAAATATACACTGTGTAAATATGGCACAAAAAAGAGGGCTAACATTCAGGAAGAACAAAAATATATCATAATTATTTGTTTGTTTTTGTTTTTTTGCAGACCCAGTTTAAAGGAACGGCCCGGGGGCACGGTGATGAGAAAACTGGACCCCAGCGGCAAACTGTGCCGCTCCAACCTCACGCGTCGGGCGTCGCACCTCTCAGACACAGTGGGGGGGTGGGCTCACACAGCTGTGAACACGATTCGTAAATCCAACTGAAGTGCACGTAGCAAACYCAGAAACTTCTTTCACCATCATGTTTTACTTGTGTTATTGTGGCGTCACTGTTACATGTAGTTTTGTCTTGACTCTGATTGTAGAGCTGTTTTTTCTCTTTTATGTGTTTATATGGTGTGAATCTTGTGTTTACATGTTTTAATTTTGCCAAGCAGGTGGTGAAAATCCTCTCTTTAGCTACCAAAGGACCTCTGAAAATTATGTCTGAACTGTTACACTTAAATGTTTTAGTTACATTTTTTAAAGTGCTTTCTATGAGATTTTTTTGCATTAAAGCAAAGGTAGCTGAGTAACTAACACTAAATGTACTGACAGAGGACAGCTGTATTGTCCCATACACACATGCAATTATCTCACTAACATTTTTATACTTTTTTATGAATGAAAATTGATTAAACTAAGAGTACAGTGTATAGTTTTTATAAGGACCTTTTTCTAGACAGTACTTAATCTGTTGGGGGTTTTTTCTATCAGTTTGTGATAGCAATGGTCTGTAGATGATTTATGCACTAATACTTTACACATAAATCATCTCTTAATGTGATGGTGGGGAGTTAAAGGCTCATTACCAGATGACAGCAACAATGATGAGGTTGTGAAGAAAATTTTAGTAAGTTCTTAGTGCCACCTCAAACGCCTGTACTTACTTTTTGTGCTAGTGGGTAAAAAGGAAATACAAAATAAATGTGAAAGAATAAACATTTACAGAATAAATGTTTTAAAAAACACAAAAAAGTCTTCACTTTATTTCCTTTTATCGTGTGTGTCATTTGGTCTTTGTGACCTAAAACTGTAATTGTCAACTAGTAGAGGCTTTCTAAAATGGGTAAAAAACAAATCAACTTTTTAATAATGACTACATGCAAATAAGGGGATTGAATTTGACCAGTGCTTTAATCGCTGATGATCTGATGCATAGTCTTATTCATCCTTGTCACTCCCAAGCATAAACTCAACATCTTTAAAAAAAAAAATTTAAAAGACGATATGGAAGGGGGAAATGTCCAGACTATCTTCACTGTTGCATTTTATTTAAAACGTGATTGATTTGAGTTTGACTGATCTGCAATGAAACAATTTGGACTGGAGTCATTTCTCTCTTAAGTGTCCCGAGAAATCGATTATTGGAAAGAGCTGGTATAAAACGAATTTAAATTGAAGGTTGCTCTTTGCTATTCTATATAATTTCTAGTGCCAAATTATAATTTACTCTTCATTTTAAAAAAGCAAACATATACTTGAGTTTCACAAATGTTTAGAAAATCTTCTGTAGTTGTATTTGTACGTCTGTGTAAAATTGCTGTTCTCCTAACCTGCATGAATTGCAATGACAACAGCGCCCTCATGTGGTCGCTTCTGGTCAGAGCAGCTGAAACAGGACCGCTCCGTTTGTCCCTTGTTGCTACCCGTACTAGCTCCGCCCTTTCTCTCCAGCTTTGTACCTAAAGCTAAACGCACGCCGCGGCTAGCTTCACTTAAACACCGGGGCTGCTAAACATCGGAAAATGGCTCTCCACGTCCCCAAACCTCCGGGCTTTGCCCAGATGTTGAAGGAAGGCGCTAAGGTTAGATTAAATCCGTGTGCAGTTGTGTCAAATTTGCCTTTTTTTGAAGTTAATAGTTGTGAAACTAGCGTGCGAGCTAAGGTTAGCCGCTGAGTTAGCGTGTTCAAATTCACTTGTCATGTGGGAGCTTTCTAGAAAGAGCCAGGCCGCTTAAGTACCAAAACCTATTCATGAAATAATGGACTAAAATACAGTTTGATTATTTTTTAAATATATTTTTTCACTTAACATGTTTGAATATCAGCATTAATGTTTACAATTTAAATGAACGCTGCAGTAGTTCTGGCACACCCAGTTAGCCTTAGCTGTCAGGCTCTGAGTTACCTCAGTAAGGATGCTGTTGCTTCCTTTTTGGGTCAGCTTACATTTGTAGTGTGTTTTTCTGACTTTGTAAGCATATTTTAATGCATTACTTCACAGTGTAATAAATGAACTGCATGTTTTATTGCTGTAATTTGCGTAATATTCAATCGTAGCAGAAGTACTCCTGCACTTTTCTTGTAAAAGGCACACTTGAAAAATGCATTATTTTTTTATTTCCAATGCAGCACTTCTCAGGACTTGAGGAGGCAGTTTTTCGTAACATCAGAGCGTGTAAGGAGCTTTCTCAGACCACACGAACTGCATATGGTCCCAACGGTATGAACAAAATGGTCATCAATCACTTGGAGAAACTGTTTGTCACCAATGATGCGGCTACGATCCTCAGAGAACTGGAGGTGAGGAAAATCTTCAAAGGTTCTTGTGCTTGCTGCTAAAAATAAAATATACACGTCATAAATGTAAATGAGTGTTTTAATTCAAAATTTGTTTCACAGGTGCAACATCCAGCAGCCAAAATGGTTGTAATGGCATCCCACATGCAGGAGCAGGAAGTTGGAGATGGCACCAACTTTGTTCTGGTGTTTGCAGGAGCTCTGTTGGAGCTGGCCGAAGAGCTTCTTAGGATGGGCTTGTCTGTGTCTGAGGTAAATGTTGAACATCACCCTGACTGTATGGAGTGCTAATTTTGCAACAATATAACAGCTGGTGATTGGAAAATTCAGATGCCAGAGAATTAATTTAAGCAGTGTTTTTTACCTATATGCATTAGTAAGTATATCGTCTTTCCTTTTTTTGTTTCAGGTGATTGACGGCTATGAGAAGGCTTGTAAAAAAGCTCTAGAGATCCTGCCAGAGTGCGTATGTTCATCAGCCAAAAACCTCCATGACATGAAAGAGGCCACGTCTCTCATCCGCACTGCAGTAATGAGCAAGCAGTACGGGAATGAAGACTTCCTCTCCAGCCTCATCGCAGAGGCCTGTGGTGAGCCAGCACCTTAGACTGATTTAACTAATAACATTTTTCATTTGTTGTCATGTCGGTAATGGTTTTTCCCCTGGGTTTGTGCTTCAGTGTCCATATTCCCAGAGTCCGGCAGTTTCAATGTTGACAATGTCAGAGTGTGCAAGATTTTGGTAAGCTTTGTTATTCATTCGTTCTCTGTGTGTTGTTGTTTTTGTTTGCATATAAGCTGTCTGCTTTGTGTTTGCAGGGCTGTGGAGTGACGGCCTCTTCCATGCTTCATGGCATGGTTTTCAAAAAGGAGGCAGAAGGAGACGTCACATCGGTTAAAGATGCCAAGATTGTAGTTTTCTCCTGCCCCTTTGACTGCATGGTGACAGAAACTAAGGTGAAAGTTTCAATCCATTTGTCTGAATTTATGCCCTGGAGAAAGGAATAAAGTCTGCTTTCTGTGGTGCTGCTGTGAGGCCAAAGCTGTGTGATTTTCAGGACAGAATTTATTTTTTCTCCAGAGTTCTGTGTCAGCTATTGTGTGAACATACAGAAATGTAAAGTACAGTGGCCCTGAGGTGTCGTGTCAAATACAAAAACCGCAATACAAATAAAAATTCCACTACACAAATACAAAAACCGCAACACAAATAAAAATCCTGCAACACAAATACAAAAGCCGCAACGCAAATACAAAAACTGCGGCTTTTATTGGACTTGACACCTCTGGGCCACCGTAGTAAAGAGAGGAGAAACAGCTAAAATAACACAAAGATTTTCAGGTGTAAACTCTGCACAGCTTGTTCTGTTGCTGACAGGCGTGCTGTTTGTCCCGCAGGGCACAGTGTTGATAAATAACGCACAGGAGCTCATGAACTTCAGCAAGGGAGAGGAGGACATGATGGAGGCTCAGGTGAAGGCCATCAAAGAGGCCGGAGCCAACGTGGTGGTCACTGGGGGGAAAGTGGCCGACATGGCGCTGCATTACGCCAACAAGTACAAGCTGATGGTGGTCAGGTAAGACCTGAAGCCTGGGGAATCAGAGGGCTGGAGAAGCTGTGTTTAAATTTCCTGCTCCCCTACAGACTCAACTCCAAGTGGGACCTCAGGAGGTTGTGCAAGACTGTGGGGGCTGTAGCTCTGCCTAAAATAGTACGTATAGTTGTGTTACCTGTAGTCAGGCATGCAAATAATGATTTAACTGACTTTATTGTGTTGTACGATGCTGTACATTCTTAGACGGCCCCGACTCCCGACGAGATGGGTCACTGTGACAGTGTGTACCTCACAGAGGTGGGAGACACTCAGGTGGTGGTCTTCAAACATGGTAAGTTTGTCTTTGCTCAGTTTTTCACGTTTTAAACCCGATCTCTGTCTGGGTTGAAGTGTGATGTTGTGTCTGGTTTGGTTTAAAACAGAGAAAGAAGACGGAGCCATCTCCACAGTGGTGATCAGAGGCTCCACTGATAACCTGATGGATGACATCGAGAGGGCTATAGATGATGGAGTCAACACTTTCAAGGTTCTGGTTCGGGTAAGTCGGCTTGTTTTCACCAGTTTAATTTAATGACATCACTGTGGGAAAGAATGTTAACTATGAACTTTTATGAAGTGGTGAAGTCTTTACAGACCTACACACCTGCTAAACTCTCAGCATATTTCACCATCTGTAGGACAAACGACTGGTACCTGGAGCTGGAGCCACAGAGATCGAGCTCGCCAAGCAGATCACATCGTACGGCGAGGTAACGCAGAGCTTGATCTTAAGTGCATCGTAAACAAATTTTGAAGCACTAATCTGTTCCTTCCTTGCCTCCTTGTAGTCCTGTCCTGGTTTAGAGCAGTATGCCATCAAAAAGTTTGCAGAAGCCTTTGAGTCAGTGCCACGCGCCCTGGCCGAGAACTCCGGGGTGAAGGGGAACGTGCTCATCTCTAAACTGTACGCTGCACATCACGAGGGGAACAAAAATATTGGCTTTGATATTGAAGTAAGTACGACTCTTTTATATCCTCTGTCAGACTGAGCCTGGGTTTACACTAGATGCGGCTCCGCTGTGAAGGACAAACACAACTGAAAACACTGATATAAAAGCTTTTGATATCTATGGTTGAAACTGTATCGCTGTCGTCGTTTTGAAACTTCTGCTTTCAAAATAAAATCCACGTGTATTGTGTGTATACATCTGCTTCCCAAACAGAACCATACATTCTGACGGCATCTATGTAGAAATACACTCACCGGCCACTTTATTAGGTACACCTGTCCAACTGCTCGTTAACACTTAATTTCTAATCAGCCAATCACATGGCGGCAACTCAGTGCATTTAGGCATGTAGACATGGTCAAGACAATCTCCTGCAGTTCAAACCGAGCATCAGTATGGGGAAGAAAGGTGATTTGAGTGCCTTTGAACGTGGCATGGTTGTTGGTGCCAGAAGGGCTGGTCTGAGTATTTCAGAAACTGCTGATCTACTGGGATTTTCACGCACAACCATCTCTAGGGTTTACAGAGAATGGTCCGAAAAAGAAAAAACATCCAGTGAGCGGCAGTCCTGTGGGCGGAAATGCCTTGTTGATGCCAGAGGTCAGAGGAGAATGGGCAGACTGGTTCGAGCTGATAGAAAGGCAACAGTGACTCAAATAACCACCCGTTACAACCAAGGTAGGCAGAAGAGCATCTCTGAACGCACAGTACGTCGAACTTTGAGGCAGATGGGCTTCAGCAGCAGAAGACCACACCGGGTGCCACTCCTTTCAGCTAAGAACAGGAAACTGAGGCTACAATTTGCACAAGCTCATCGAAATTGGACAAGAGAAGATTGGAAAAACGTTGCCTGGTCTGATGAGTCTCGATTTCTGCTGCGACATTCGGATGGTAGGGTCAGAATTTGGCGTCAACAACATGAAAGCATGGATCCATCCTGCCTTGTATCAACGGTTCAGGCTGGTGGTGGTGGTGTCATGGTGTGAGGAACCTTTTCTTGGCACTCTTTGGGCCCCTTGGTACCAACTGAGCATCGTTGCAACGCCACAGCCTACCTGAGTATTGTTGCTGACCATGTCCATCCCTTTCTGACCACAATGTACCCAACATCTGATGGCTACTTTCAGCAGGATAATGCGCCATGTCATAAAGCTGGAATCATCTCAGACTGGTTTCTTGAACATGACAATGAGTTCACTGTACTCAAATGGCCTCCACAGTCACCAGATCTCAATCCAATCTTTGGGATTTGGGATGTGGTTGAATGGGAGATTCACATCATGGATGTGCAGCCGACAAATCTGCGGCAACTGTGTGATGCCATCATGTCAATATGGACCAAAATCTCTGAGGAATGATTCCAGCACCTTGTTGAATCTATGCCACGAAGAATTGAGGCAGTTCTGAAGGCAAAAGGGGGTCCAACCCGTTACTAGCGTGTGAGTGTATATCCGTGTATTGTTTAATATAGCTGGGATTTCCCCAAAATTATTCCGCCTTATTTTGAAAATACGGATGTTGTGTTCATTCCTTTCCCTGTTGGTGCGACGTGATCTCTGTAGATTGACTCCGGCGCAGCTCCGGCGTTCGGCAAAAACTGAATCGGATCTAATTTTGGCCGTTCACCATGCGGAGCCAGTGTAAATACTCTGATTAATTAGAATGAGTGTGTATTTGCTGCAGAGGTCGGACCGCAGCGGAGCGGAGACACATGTAGTGTAAACTGGGGGTTAGCCATCGTTTCATTCTGCTTAAAGTAACAGTTCCGATCTTTTGAAAAGGATTTTTTTGTAAAGTTGTGAACAACTAATATCTTACCTGTTGTAGATGGCTCTGTTAATGACCTCGGTTCAGACAAGCTAACAGCTAGTCCAAAAGCTCATTGGGGCATCTTAGAAACTCCAATTTCTAAAGCCTTTAAAGAAAACTTTTATTGTTTTCTTTAAAGGCTTGTTTGTAAAGCTTTACACTGCCTTTAGTTTCACATTACATATATAATTCTATTGTTATTTGCAAAATAGTTATGTAATATCAAAGTAAAATAAAGTTGTCTTATTCGTTTTCTTCTGAGAATGACTTAATATTTATATTACTCCAATATGTTCTGATTATTTTTTTATTTTTATTTTTTAACTCCACATAATACTCTAAAATGAAATGTTTTTATTATTTTATGGAGGCAGCATTTGTTAAACAATGTTAAGTGCAGTTATTTTCCCCCTCACCATACAGATTTTTGCACATTTCTTGAGGGGTTGTGAAGCAACTCGGTGCAATTGTTATTCAGTGTGTGTGACTCAAAGTGCTGCTTGTGACTGTGGATGTCGTGCTGTCTGCAGGGAGAAGGACCTGCTGTGAAGGATATGCTTGAAGCTGGGATTCTGGATCCGTACCTGGTCAAACACTGGGGCATCAAACTGGCCACCAACGCTGCCATCACTGTGCTGCGGGTGGATCAGGTCAGCACAAAAAAACATATCAACAAGAAACAGCACAACGTTGAACTTTTTACGAGCATCTTTTTAGTAATGTAGTGGAAATGGTTAAGCTGCAGCATACAGATGGTTTAAAATCTTGTTTTTGATGTTTTCTTCCAGAACAATGCACTTCCTGTCACATATAGTTTATTTAAAACAAATCTGGCACAGTAACAAATTTTGCCGGTGGATAAATTGTCTCAGAGATGATTGCGATAAACAATATTGTTTGGAGACCATTTTAAAGTAATATAAAGATAACACCCCACCCCCGACCTTGGAAACTTAGGGAAGTAAATAAAATATGCATAAATAAAAAAGTAATGATAAAAAGCAGCTGAAGCCTCCATCCAAGCCGGCAGTTTATTCTGTCTCTTCTTCTGGTTTCATAAAATAATTGCGGTCATCCTTACGAAGTTTACAGAAGTTTACAAAGATTATGTTATTCATTCTAACCATAGATTAATAATTAAAATGTCTTAAGAGGTGTGTTTACTTTTAATCAAAGCTAAATGTTCCTCAGCAGTCAAAGGGGGACGATGAGAACTGGTGACGTCAGTGTGTGTGTGTACATGTATGATCCAGATCATCATGGCTAAAGCTTCAGGGGGTCCCAAGGCTCCCAAGCAGAGAGGTCACTGGGACAAGGARGGCTGGGATGAAGAGCCAGATCATTTTGAAACCCACCATTAAGAGGGCACACGCACACTCAAACCCTCTGTCAGTAGGTGCCGGAATGATGTGTGTCCACTTCGAACTAAAAATAAAGATAAAATCACTGGCTGACAGGAAACAGAACTAACACTGAATCCCAGGTGGAGACATTTATTCCTGAGACAACTCCTAACATCACGGAGTGCCACTGTGTGAACCGGCACGAAGCGGTTGATGGTGTGATGGCATGCTGCATGCACGTAACTTCTTACATCACTTTTGACTGNACTGGACTGAAAGTCTCAACTTCATTTCTGGACATTTATGGTTTGATTTCTTTGTATGTATGGATCATTTGGGTTGTTACCAACATCTGGTGAAAATTTAATGTCTTTAGCACCTCTAGTAATATATTTACTGAGAAAAACGTTGACATGTTCAATACTTATTTTACCCGCTATATATATATATATACAGCTCCGTCGGCCCCTCACGCCGTTCGGTGGCCAGACGCGGCTCTTCTGCACCTTCAGCACCCCGGACAGCTCCATCGACCCCTCGCCCTCGCGCCGTACGGCAGTCAGACACGGCTCTTCTGCACCGTCAGCACCCCGGACAGCTTCGTCGGCCCCTCGCGCCGTCCGGCTGTCAGACACGGCTCTTCTGCACCGTCAGCACCCCGGACAGCTCCGTCGGCCCCATGCGCCGTCCAGCGGCCAGACGCGAATCTTCAGCACCTTCAGCACCCCGGACAGCTTCGTCGGCCCCTCGCGCCGTTCGGTGGCTAGACGCGGCTGTTCTGCACCTTCAGCACCCTGGACAGCTCCATCGACCCCTCGCGCCGTCCGGCGGCCAGACACGGCTCTTCTGTACCGTCAGCACCCCGGACAGCTCCGTCGGCCCCACGCACCGTCCAGCGGCCAGACGCGAATCTTCAGCACCCCAGACAGCACCCCGGACACCTCCGTTGGCCTCACGCGTCGTCCAGCGGCCAGACGCGAATCTTCAGCACCTTCAGCACCCCGGACAGCT
>NW_013952419.1:1032211-1040036 GCF_001266775.1 Austrofundulus limnaeus | reverse complement strand
AAGATGTTTCCTACGGAGCCACTCTTTAGTTGCCCTGGCTGTGTGTTTTGGGTCGTTATCATGCTGGAAGACCCAGCCACGACCCATCTTCAGTGCTGTTACTGAGGGAAGGAGGTTGTTGGCCAAAATCTCACGATACATGGCCCCATACATTCTTCCCACAATCTGGTGCAGTCGTCATGTCCCCTTTGCAGAAAAGCATCCCCAAAGAATGTTTGCACCGCCATGCTTCACGGTTGGGATGGTGTTCTTGGGGTTGTACTCATCATTCTTCTTCCTCCAAACATGACGAGTGGAGTTTAAACCAAAATTCTATTTTTGTCTCATCAGACCACATGACCTTCTCCCATTCCTCCTCTGGATCATTCAGATGGTCATTTGCAAACATCAGACGGGCTTTGACATGCGTTGGCTTGAGGAAAGGCACCTTGCGTGCACTGCAGGATTTTAATCCTTGACGGCATCGAGCGTTACTGATTGTTTTCTTTGAGACTGGTCCCAGCTCTATTCAGGTCATTGCCGTGTAGTTCTGGGCTCATTCCTCACCTTCCTCAAGATCAATGATGCTCCACGAGGTGAGATCTTGCATGGCGCCCCAGACCGAGGGAGATTTTCCTTTATTTTGCATTTCTTCCATTTTCTAATAATTGCACCAACTGTTGTTGCCTTCTCACCAAGCTGCTTGCCTGTTGTCCTGTAGCCCATCCCAGCCTTCTTCTTCTTCTTCTTGTTTAATGGCGGTTGGCAAGCAACTTATTGGTGTGCATTACCGCCGCCTACTGGTAAGGAGTGTGGATCAGAATGCAACTTAAAAAAAAAAAAAATAAAATATTAAAAAAAGCTAAATCCTTTCTATCAGTTTAGTTTTCTTAAGAAAGCTTATTAACGTAAATATTCAGAAGAAGAGCAATATCTCAAAATATCTGGTATTTTTAACTGTAACTTATTTTTTAGAAGTCGGTATTCTAATTTCCTTCTCTCCTCAGAGTACTTTGGACATAACAACAAAACATGTTCTACTGTCTCTTCTTGAAAACAAAATTCACAATTTCCTGATGGATGTCTCCCCATTTTAAATAATGTACTGTTTAAGCCTGTATGACCAAAACGTAACCTGGATATAATGNGTCGTCCAGCGGCCAGACGCGAATCTTCAGCACCTTCAGCACCCCGGACAGCTCTGTCGGCCCCTCGCGCTGTCCGGCAGCCAGACGCGGCTCTTCTGCACCTTCAGCTTCCCACACACACACTCAAACCCTCTGTCAGTAGGTGCCGGAATGATGTGTGTCCACTTCGAACTAAAAATAAAGATAAAATCACTGGCTGACAGGAAACAGAACTAACACTGAATCCCAGGTGGAGACATTTATTCCTGAGACAACTCCTAACATCACGGAGTGCCACTGTGTGAACCGGCACGAAGCGGTTGATGGTGTGATGGCATGCTGCATGCACGTAACTTCTTACATCACTTTTGACTGCAGGATAAAATGTCATTTACAGCTTCCCTGTAAATTAAATCAAATGACACTAAGTATTTATAGAGCTGGACTTTCTATAATTTTGATTTAAAAACATTTTGAAAGATGTACAGTTCCTGAAGTCTTGTGTGTTGCACTAATATAGTCAAACTTTTTTACAGCATAGTTGTGTGCTCTTGAGCATGAATGTTGTTGCAAAAATGGACAGATTGAAAACYCTTTACCCACTTTGTAATAAACCCCATTTTATAATTAAGCTCAAATGTTTGTTTGGATCTAATTTCTTATTAAAAAAAAACATTTTGTTTATTTTTCCCCCTCAGATCATWATGGCCAAACCTTCAGGTGGACCCAAACCTCCACAGGGCAGCAAGAACTTTGACGACGATGACTGAACTTGATGCTTCCCACGATAATTCACAAACCTTTTCTACTTGTTTATTTAAAGTTCAACTGTTTGGTTTATGTTATAGACAACTATTGGTGAACACCYTATTTGAAAGTTTAAAAAGTGCAGATGGCTCTGTTTGCTTATCGTTAGTTCCCAAATAAAAGGCATGTGTGCTATCAGCTTGTGCTCTGATTTACTGTATCTTTTATTTTTTTTATCTCTATATCTACTTTCCCTCATCTGCCCAAGTCATAATCATCTCAGCCTCACGCTCATCTCCAAACTGGTCAACATGAACTGTATTTATTTCTAATCCTGCTCTCTGATAATATAATAATAAAAAAATCTTCAATACCTTCACCTCAGTCACATAAAGTTTGGTCAGTACATTTCCAAAAGCTTTTACACTATATGCTGTTTGCACGTTGCAATGGCAATTMTTATAGCTGCACTGGTTTATTTACAGAAAATTGAATATACATGTGGTCATCTACAAAAAAGCCTTTCATAAGGCTTTTATTTTTCGTGCACATGAAGTTTTCTGCAAATGCAGTAAAATATAGTGTCGGCGCTAACTACACTGAGCAGCAGAGGGAGCTGAACTCATTTGGTGGCAAAGATGCGGCGGATTTGAGTTGACGTTCTCGGGATTAACTTGTTTATGTTATGTCGCCATATTCATCACATTTTGCATCTGATTTCTGAAGCCTGTGAGGAMTAGCTTGTGAGCATTTTTACCAAGCCTTCAGTGGTGGACGACGTGGCCGTGCGGGAGGCTGTGGATGATGGGGCGGGGGGGAGTCCTGCACCGCGGGGTGAGCGCCTGAGGAGCGGACGTCGCACCCGAGGTTGCATCGCTCATGTCCCGCCACGGTCATAAATATGGGGGCCGACGGAAGTAAAAGCAGGAAGGTGAGTTGAAATTCCTGGTCGCAAAGGTGTTCCCCGACCATGGCGATATTATATCCGAACATCTCTTTGATTTGGATTTAAAGCCAGATTTCACATTTATTCGAAAAGTGACACTTTCAAAATAATCAACGAGTCATTAATGACCATACACTAACCATTTGCTCACACTAAACATATGTCTTAATTTGTGTGCTTTTATTTTGGAGGTATAACTCCGGTTTCCGGTGTATTAATAAACACAATAGAACCACATTTTGGTTGCATTACTCCCCAGTCAAATGTTGAAGCTCTTCATTTGGTGGCTGTAAATTCAGAATAACTATAAAAGCGTCTCCTTATTTAGCTCAAATGATGAAAATGACATTCTGCATGGTTGAGTGCACTCAGCCTGAGATCTGTGGMTCATCATGAGGCCCAAAGGGCAGCAGCAGTGATGTGTGATGGAATGACTGCTGGAAAGAGATGCAATATGGATTTTTTTTTTCTGTCGCTGTAACCCTAATGAGGGCAGGAATAAACTATACTGATGCACTGAACAACACATGAACTAGAAAAAAAAATTATTTGTGTGTGTGTGTGTGTATAGGCACTAGTGTAGCCTATATCTACTGCTTATAATTGAAGTATAAACATCTTAATAATATAAAATGAGGCATAAATTGCAACATTTTGTTGCATGATTTGCATAAGAAATATAAAGGGAACCAAAAAGAAATCTGCTGCAACTTGGACATCATGTGTCAATCTGACGGCGAGAAGCAGACTAAAAATGTAAGACATAAATAGTCACAAAACCAAAATTGTAAGTTGTAGTTTAACAATTCCTAAGTTATGAACAGCAAGAGATTCTGATGGTCAGACAAAGACAATTGTACCATTTCTACTGTTTTCTGTAGATGATTTGACTAGATGACATTCCAGTTTTGAAGAGAAGTTTATATAAGCTTGGGTGTGACAATTTCAGAGAAAACCATTCCAGGCAGCACGATGGATCAGTGGCCAGCACTGATGTAGCACAAGAAGGACCTGGGTTCGATCCTTGGTTTGGACCTGGGGTCTTTCTGCAAACAGGTTACAGGTTCTTACGGAAGCATAGAGCTGCCACATGACATGAAATTGTTTTTAAACTGGATCACGTTATAACGAGAAAACTATCTTGTTATAACAAGAAAACTATCTCGTTATAACAAGAAAACTATCTTGTTATAACAAGAAAACTATCTTGTTATAACAAGAAAACTATCTCGTTATAACAAGAAAACTATCTCATAAAAACGAGAAAAGTATCTTGTTATAACGAGATAGTTTTCTCGTTATAACGAGATCCAGTTTAAAAATAATTTCATGTCATGTGGCAGCTCTATGCTTCTGGGTTTTCTCTGGGCTCTCCGGTTTCCTTCCACAGACCAAAAACATGCAGGTTAGGTTGCCTTCAGGCCCTGGCCTCTCTTGCAAAAGAGATATGTGCACTCAATGCAATTTGCCCGGTTAAATACTGTAAAAATTAATATGTTTTACAGGCCTGAGAGACAAGTTTGGTGAAAGTAAACGTTGCCTATTCATTTTGGGTTAGAGTTAAGGAAAGCCTCATTCACCACAAACAAAGTCCTGGATTTAAATGCAAATAATTCAAAAGCAGCTCAATTATATACTTTGGTAAACCGTAGCCAAACTAGAAATGATCGGCATATTATGAATTGGAAACAAAAATCCACTCGAACAGTATCTCACTGAAGTAACAAAAAATAAGAACTGGTTCATAATCCAAAGCACATCACATAGTTCTTTTAGGCGGTATAATGAACTGAATGAGCGATTCTAACCTAAAGACAATCCTCACCAGGCTTTGGTTTATCCTTTTGTGGTCAAAACACAAGAGTTCAGGCTAATGAGGGTGGATCTGTACCCACAGTTAAAAATAGAGTTTCACCAGGCTGGAGCTCCAACATTTGCTAAATCCTTCTAAATTCAATGTTTTCCCTTTTTTATATATATAGACACTCTGAGCAGATATAAAACAGTTAACTTTGTAGGTAATTTTTTTATGCTTGAACAAGAACTTATTTTACCTGCAGTATCATTAACCAAGCTGTGCCTTATGTGCCTCTCTCTGAACCCTGTGCCCTTCAGAGAGCCTCTGAAGTGGGAGAAGATGAGCACATCTCTGGTTGGCGTGGCTTCCTCTCCACCGTGAGCCTTTCCATCCCAGCAGGCATCTGTCGCCTGGCTCCACCCGCGCTGGGTCTGGGCCAGCGTCGAATGCTCCGAAGCAAAGCCCCCGAGGTTCCGGAGCACGTCCTGCGGTTGGCGGGGGTCGGTCTGGGCATGCTGAGGGCCGAGTGGAGCTTTCCCGGGTTTGTTTCCATGTTTCTCCCCGAATTCCCCCACAGACCCGTGCCTGGGCACGAACACTTTCAGGTGGAAACCAGTCCCAAAACAAGCWCCAACATTATGATGTTTCCTCTCTGTCTTAATGACTCTTTACAATATTCCTCTCTAGGTGTTGGGTTACATCGCCAAAGGTTCATTTGGACCCATTCTAAAAGTGAAGGACAAGAGCAAACAGAAAACATATGCTGTTAAAGTAAGTCTGGCGTGTACACACCCAGGAATTAAAAATGCATGAAAAAGTATTTGTCAAAAATTGATGAGGTCTAAAATTTTTATTTCATTTTTGCATTAATTCTCAACAGGTTATCCCAAAATCCGAAATTCTACGACTTGGAGTCTTGGAGCAGTCAAAGGAAGAAGTTATCGTCCAGGTGGGCACTGCCTGACATTTCAGTGTAAATCAGTAAATAATAGCATTTTATTGTGTTTTTATCCACTTCGAGGGTCTTTAAAATCAAATTTTATTTTTGCTTAATTGGAAAAACATTCTCTTTTGTTTTATTATCTCACAATTTTATATAAACTCTAAATTTAAAACTATGAAAATTAAAAAATGAAAATGACGATGTTGTTTTGTATGCAGATGATATAACTATAAATTAATTAAAATATAAAAAAGTATTTGTTTTATTGTCTTTATGTTCTTATAAAACTGGTTTAGTGATCTTTGTGTATTTCATCTATTAACAAACCTCTGCAGCTTTTATTTTTTTGAGTTGGTAGCTAAAATGTTTGACGTGCTTTAATTTCACTATAACTTAAGTGTTTCTACATGTTAGGAAGTTATCAAAAACTGACAAAAGATGCTCAGGATCAAGGTTTTCCAAGTTTACAACCTTTGACCTTTGCCCACAGCGTCAGGTTCGCCATCCATTTGTCCTGGACCTTCAGGACTGCTGGCAGACTCAGCGCCACCTTTACATTAGTGAGTCAGCCAGTGTGACCCACTTAAACCCAGATCCACGATCCAAAACCCCTTCACTTCACCTTTTGTCCTCATCTCTAGTCTCTGTCAAGGATTTACTCACAATCCCCTTCCCACCTAGAGCATAATGATAGAGACAAAGTGTGTTTGAGTTTTGTGTGTTTTTGCTTGCACACTTTAAACAAACCAACAACCCTGATTCTACCAGTTCCTGTGCATCAAGCAGTTGTGGTCTCTTTCCTTTCCCTCCAGAGCATTTACCCTCATTTTCCCCAATTACCCACTGACTCAAAAATTATGACCCACTTGTTTGCTTCCCCAGCCCCTGATGTGAGTGTTAGCCCAGAGAGACACTGACCACTCCTGCAGTGAGAATGTGTCACAGTCAACAAAAAAGACAACACTGCACGCTTGAACTGTGAATCATCACTGAATCACATTTTATTCTGAAAATTACAAAAGATAACTACAAAAAAAGATTTTTTTTTTCAGAAAATGCAGTGTGAATGCTGAGGAAATGTGTTAAAGAAGCTAGAAATAAACCAAACATGAGCTAAAACCTAAAAATAACCTAAAAAGCTAAAAAATAGAAACAGGTTAGCTAAAAACTATAAGTAACAAAAGGCAGCTCAAATTATGACAAAGCAGCTAAAATTAGCTAAAAGTTACAAGTAACATAAAGCTAACTAAAAGCTAAAGGTTGCGAAAATAGCCYAAGTCCAGCTCAAAACTAAAAGGAGCAAAAAGCTGGCTWAGGACTGAAAATAGAAAGTTAATTAAAAGTAACAAAAGTCTAAAACCTAATGTAGCCTAAGAAGATTTTAAAACAGCAACTGTGCTGCAGTAGATGTCAAAGACATTAATGTTTTTGAGGATGTGATCTCAGTGTATTTCAATGGAGAAAATATTCATAAGTAGTGTTGAATATTTTGAAAAAGTACAAAAGTTATGAAAACCTGAAGTCATTGCATCTTGAGCTGATATGGCTAAAATTACGAAAGTCGTTATATTGCAAAGAAGTCTAGATAACATTATTTTAAAGAAGTAAAACAATAAATGAACATTTAGACAATAAAAGAATGAAGTAGGAAAAAATGCTGCTAGTCTGCAAGATGAAATTTTAAGACCCATAGATTTCAGCAGCATCACAGCAACTGAAATACAATATTTTGTCTAAATGAAGGAAACAATTTCATAAAGTGCTGCTGAGTGTGTATTTGTCTTRTTCTTTTTTAATAACTTTAGTCTTTTGACATAAAATATTTGAAATAAAAATATTTTTCTTTAATAAAATTTGCCCTGTCAAAATGCTTTCATTCTGTTTCTTCCACCTCCTCACCCCCGCTGCCCTTCACTCCCCCCTGGCATCGAACACTGACATCTTTAATCGTCCTTCTGCTCCAACAGTGTGTGACTACTGCAGCACAGGAGACCTGTACACCTACTGGCAGATGATCGGTCAGTTCTCTGAGGACACCGTGCGAGTGTTTGCTGCAGAGTTGGGATGTGCACTCGGTGGGTATATCCTACAAAAACACAAGCAATAAAAATAATAATTCTGATTTTAATCACCTTTTTTAATGTTGGGAGGTCATTAAAAATGTAAATAAATCTTCATTATTGATTTGAATGTTTGAGGAGAGATTCATCATCACTGCTCAAGCAYCTCTTAATTCCATCCAGATACTGCTTTATTTATCTGACACATGAATTTTAGTAAAATGG
>NW_013952419.1:1010519-1030333 GCF_001266775.1 Austrofundulus limnaeus | reverse complement strand
GTGTGTGTGTGTGTGTGTGTGTGTGTGTGTGTGTGTGTGCTAAAAATACAGAGCTTGTGTGTTGTCAATATAAAAACTAACAAAACATAATTCAGACTTTTTGTCTTGACCTGTAGATGGAAAACATTCTGCTGACAGATAACGGTGAGTAAATTAATCCCCAGCAGGGAGCAGCAATGCTCTGTAAAGCAGGAGCTTAAGAAGGTTTATTTTTATTTTTATTTTTTTTGTTATACTATTTTTATATTGGTGTTCTTTGCATTGAGGAACACACGTGTTCATGATGAAGGCTCATGGTGATGCAGAGGTCTGTTTTAGGTCACCTCCGCTTGGCTGACTTTGGTTTGTCCCGTCGCCTGGAGAGAGGAGGCAGAGCCTTCACSATCTGTGGAACCATCCAATACATGGGTGAGAAAAACTGAAATAAATCCTTTTTATTACTCCACTCTGTTGCGGAGTGAAGCTATGAACATAAGAGCATAAACATATAAGGAGATGAGAGTGTTGCGTCTGCTCTGCAGCCCCCGAGGTGCTGAGTGGTGGACCCTACAATCACGCAGCTGATTGGTGGTCACTGGGAATCCTGCTCTTCTCATTGGTTACTGGGAAGGTGAGCGCTTGTTTCCAGCACATCCAGCAGGGGAAGTTTCTTCAGTGACAGCTGATGTTTGACCAATGGTGCGTCTCCACAGTTCCCCGTGCCTCCAGAACCAGACCACTGCAGCATGCTGAGGAAAGTCAGGGGTTTTCCTTACGAGATGCCCCTCAGCTTCAGCCCCCCACTCTCCCTCTTAATAAGTGAGGTAATTCCACAACAGCTGATGACACTGATGATTTCTTTTGTGTTCGTTTGACGATGATCTTCACACGCTTCTGTGCAGCTTTTGTGCAAGAATCCCTCCCGCCGCCTGAGGAGCCTGGATCGTTTCAAACGCCAGACTTTCTTCCACAAAACAACATTCGACTTCGACCTGCTGCAGCGTCAGCCTGTGGAGGTAAATGGGCCAAAATTACTTTTATTTTTTTAATCTTCTTAAGCTCAAATAAGACAAATTGAAAAGGAGCTCAAGAGAGCTGATCTGATGTYTTCAGGTGATTTTGGAGTTGCGGGAAAGGCCAGACCGCGCCGCCAAAGCTCGACGAGGCCTCACGTTGTCCCTGCAGCCTCTGAGGGGCTTCGACTTCGACTCGCTCCTCAGCCCCCCGACTACGRCGGAAACGCAGCCGGACGCAGAGGCGCTCGCTCGCCCGGCCGCACCGCTGCCCGGCCCGGCGCTGAGGGCCCCTCGAGGGACAGGAGCACGCAGAGAGGTGTTTGTGTGACAGACTCTGAGTTTACAGGCGGACTAAAATAAGAAATGTCTCATTTGGGAAAAATAAGATAAAAAAAGAGTTAAAATTGACATAAAAAGCACCAGGTTTTCCCCCTTTGCTTGTTTGCCTTTCTTCATTTAGCGCCTCTTTTTAAGCCTTTTTCTTTATTTGATTGTGTGATTTTTACCCATCTCAGCTTTTTCACTCTGGACCTTTCAGTGCTTTTTAATTCAACCCCACATAGAAAAGTTGTGCTCATTTTTATCTGTGCATCATATTTGATTATTTTCATTTGTAGCTTTAGAAGTCTAGTAATTTCATGAACTTTTACCCTTCTTTGTTGTGTTGCATCCTTACAATACATTTGTTTATGCAGAAGTGGACAAAAGAAACTTGTGGTTTTCTTTCTGGTTTATTTTATTTTTATTTTTCCTGTAAGGTAAAATGATTTAAACTTCACCTTCTCTGTTTATAGGTTCTATAGAAGGACTTTCTCMCCTCCTATGAATGATTGAACTAAAGCAAACATCTAAACCTCAGATTCTGATCTGCACGACTACGACTTTGCATTTATTTTCYTTATTTTTCAGAGGAGCACTCTCAGGTTCTTCCAATTTAACCTCAATGTTTGCACCTAAATGTGCAGATCTGAGCAGGAATGATGAGCAACAAGTCAAATCCTCACTAAAAACTTTGTTTACCTCTATTTCATCTTGGGTTTTTTTTWAAAAATACAAGAATATTTTCTAACATTCAAAGCTGCTGCACCTCCTGATCTTAAAAACCTGCACTGACCTTTTCTCTGAATGCCTCACGTCAGTCTCAGCTTGCTTTTTTAACTCACAAAAATACTTGTGTACATAACTGTACAATTATGCACCTCCTTATAAAGTTCTTATGAATATTACAGAGAATATTTCGTACCAATGTTGTGTTTTACAGTATAGATATTAAGTTTTTCAAACAGATTATACAAACGCTTTGCTGAATTATTCTGCCTTTGCAGCACTGAAGGAAGTAAGAGTTGTGGTGAAGACTCCTGAAATGATTTTTCAGTGTGTGAATAAAAGGTCAATATTGCTTCACTTTCTCAGCGTATTGTGCCATGTTATTTCCTCAGATTTACAGGATATGCTGGATTAAGAAATCACATTTCTATTTGCTTAACTTGGTTGAGTTACTTAACATGCCTCACTTATATATCAAGATCATTTTTAAATAAAAGGCTTCGTATTCCTTAAGGGAATTAATGTCATCCTAACATTAACAGTTCCAGTGTCCAAAAGAAGCATGCATGGTGTTAATATTTAACCCAAAAATATTGTATAGAAACAAAATAAATGCAGGGACTGACTTACTTTCAACAGAGGAGCAGAAGTGGAAAACCTAAATACAGGCATGGAGGCCATCTAATAACAAGCACTGACACTGAGTTAATCTTATTACAAGACACATCTTGTGTCAGAAAACCACACTGTTCCTCAGACAGTTTCAAACATATGTTATTTTAAATCACTTTTAAATACCGAGATTTGTTGAAGCTTGTAAGCTTTTGATACTTTCATCTTCACAGACAAACTTAAAAATCTCATTTCCTTTAGAACAATAAAGTAAAAGTATATTCCCGACTGCTTAAAGCAGATTTACTTTGTTTTGGTTCAGGTGGATGTTTCAGGTCTCACTGCAAATGTTTCTTCAGTTAGTCTGACCTGACAGATGTTTAACCTCCTGTAATGTCGTTAGCACTTTGTATTTATGAGTCCTTGGGGGTCATAGAAGGTACCAGGTTAATTGTCATTGAAATGGGAGATAGCAACCTTGCACACATCTGTCTGTGCAGAAGGTGATCATTAATTAAGAGTAGAGTTTTGACCCTTTCATATATATGGAAATAGTTTCCCTGTATACACATGTAGGTAAACAGCAAAAATAACTCCATTAATCAGGATCAACACCACACCTTACGCCCTGGGGAAAGATCACACTACGCAAAGATCATAAACTACCAGAACTGGAAAAGGGTTTGTCACTGACTGAGGCCCTTGTTTCCTTACTTCAAGAAAAATAAATCACTCGGATGAATCGTTTGCATTATCAGTTCAATCACCTATGCAGAAAAATTCTTGGCATATTTAGCTGCCTGAAGACCACTTATCTAAAGAGCAGTAATGGTTTAAAAGACAAACAAAGGTATGATTTCCATTTTTTATTATAACTTGGCATGCATCAAGAAAGTGTTGACCTTTTCCACACTCTGCCATAAGATTAGACATATTCAGAAGCAATATTAAAGATTAAAGTTATAAGGTAAAGTTAGCCACATTAGTCATATTGCCAATTAACAGTATATTATTTGTAATTTCTTATTAACATGTCTGAAGTCATTATATCAACATTATTAAATATTATATCGCAGCCCCTTAATTGAGACAAGGCCAGAACATCATTATGGCCATGTGTTTGTCAATTTTATTTTAGAAAAATGAAAACAGAATTTATGTATATAATTTTAATGTTAGTTAAAATGCCTGTCTTTTCAGCTTTGTTTTGTCTGTGCTTTTTTGGAAAGTCATAACTTTTTTTCTTGAAGTTTTAAATGGGGAGAGAGAAAAATGCAGAATCATCTGCTCCCTCCTCCCTGAGTGGAGATGGTGAACCGGCGCATGCGCGTTGTATACGTAGCTCCATCATATGACGCAACTGTTGACTCCGCCCCCCTGCCAGAGAAGCTTTGAAAAGGGTCACGTTGCGCTGCAGCAGAGAAACAGGAATCAACTCCGCATCCTCTGAACACTCCCCACCTGCTCTGTGTCTGCCGAAGACAGAAATCTTTAGGTAAGAACCAGAACGAACCTAAAGCGATATAACACCTTTACGCACTGCTTATTTTCTCTGTTAACCGCGCGGACGTGGATTTCAGCGTTGATGCTGATGGGAATGTCAATGATGCTGCTCTACAACCTTATGCTAACTTGTCTTTCTAGCTAGCTTAGCCGAAATAATATACCGCTGCTATAACTCGTAGCTTCTATATTGTTAATTACTCACAATTAAAAACCTTTTAACTTTCCACAGTTCACCATGTCAAATATCTCAATGAAATTGCGCATTTTTTGCCCGTCTACGAGAAATACGCAACAGGAAGGGCGTAAAATGGTTGACCTTCAAGGATGGAAGTGAAGGAGAAGAGCCTGCTTCGACGGAGTTAGAATAAAATCAGCGCCTCGTGGTTCTGTACTTTAAAACATCTTTCATTTGAGACGGTTTTTGGCTTAAAACGTGGATAGCAGAAGCGGTGATGTGGGAGGGCGGTGATGAAGTCGTTTCCTGTGAAGGGAGCGTGTCTGCTCGGGCGCACGTACACCTCTGATGTGACGAAGGAGGAGGGCAGGGCGTGCGGAGGAGACACGCTCTAATTACGTCATACACATCTGTACGTGAAAAACCGTCACGTGACGGGGTTATTTTTTGACCTAAGGAACAATTAAAGTTTAATTATCTTCTTACATGAATCAAAAAAAGCATATTTCATTCAGTCAAATAGTAACTATGTATATAAATATATTTTATTGAGTTTACATCAGTTTCTTGTGTACACATTAAAATGAAACATGCCATTTTTAATAGTTTCTTTGCAGAGTGAACTGCAATAATCCATTTTATTATTATACCATTAATCTATTTATCTTCCCTGAATGACAGCATAGTCATATTTAACCTGTAATTTCAAATGATTTAAAAACTTGAAAACTCACCTGTGTTTTTAAATTAAAATGTTGCTGTAGATTTGTGTCAGACACTCTTCAAAATATAACCGGCTCATCACAGCCTTAACATTGGCTGTTTAAGCTCCCGAGCTTATGGGTAATAGTGCTCCTGCTAGTGCTGCTGGATCAAGGCCTGACAATACCAAAACACAAGGTTGTTCATCAGCGCCAAGGTCATCAGCCCCTGTGGTTTAAAAAAAAAGGTAAGAGCAGGCAGACTGTTTCCATTTCTGCTACACTGGAGCCATTTTAGGTTTTTGACGCTCTCACAGCTTGCATCCAAGAGAAAATAATTCTGATCAACCTTCAAGGAATAACTAAAACAGAGAGTGGAAAACAAAAACAAATTGCTTATTTTTCCAGAGCGCCATCCTCATGGCCTTTTTTTTTTTTTAAGTTTTATTAATTGCTCTCTAACTACAATGCCAGCCTTTTTTATTTGTTTAAATCCCACTTCTCTCCACCTGCAGCCCAACATTGTAAATGCCATTCTCTTTTTACATCTCTGTAGTATTTTATATATATACATTTTAGGATACTGTGGCCAGACTTGCTTGTCTTCTTAATATTAAAGTGTTTCTGTGTGACGCAGCAGGGAGTTGGCCGTGCACCTTGATGTCGCAATGCAGACCTTGTGTTTGTCTTGATGAGGCAAACCGCTGTGCAACAGGCTGGAGTGATAATCTGGGACATGACTTGAGAGAAAGCTAAGAAACCTACATAGTAATAATGTCCACTTTCTCTCTTGAAATTCAGTTTAATTTGACTGCTAACAGAGAAACACTAACATTAATGAAGAATCAGTTAAGATTAAGTGTGCCTAAGCTAAGGGAGGGGAGCATGCATTTGCATGAGAGGGTTTTGAGGTGTACTGTGGGTTTAAAAAACCAGTCAAACTTTCCGCTCCTGTAGTTTCAACTTCTTTTTAATGAGATGCCAGAGTCAGTGTGGGGTTTTAACCAGTCATACAGAGCATAGTCACTCCTCATTTCTTCATCGGGCTATTAGTCAGTGGTGTGTGTAATGACTCGAAGAAGGGGAAACCCCCCATGAAACGTTTCCTTCATTAAAACAAAGATGAGATCGGCTCTCAGAATTAGCATCTTTCCAATGAGGCTCTTTTCTGTGAGATGGCGTGACTAACTAACATGCTAACATCAGTTGTCAGGATCCTAACATTACTTTATAAAGCGAGAGCACAAAAAAGACTAATAGTCAGCATAAACTTTACTTTTAGTTCGAAAATTAAATTTATCAGATCAGTTCTTATAATAAATAAATATGCATTTTTAATTTGTAGGTTTCACTGTGTTGCAGAGACGTACTATAATTGCGACATGATGCTCGTGTCCAACCAAGATAGTTGTGATTTTTTTACAAAAATAATTTCCAACATACTGTAAACGTATTTATAAAAAGAACACAGGCTTTGCAGCTTGTGTATAAGATGTGTGAAGGTTTGTTCTTTTTCCTCTCATGATCCCCAGTGGATTGTTTCCTGGATACATTTAGGCACATTTCTAAAACAGAAATCAATAACGTTATGTCTCCAGCAACCGTGAGTCTATGCCAGGAGCAAAATCTGCCCTTCATCTTGTCCTCATCTCACCAGTTTGTGTTGCAGGCATTCATGCCATTAATGTCCAGACATGACTGGAATGTAATTGTAATGAGTCAGCAAGAATGGAACGGGTCACCTGACACCCCTCTTCTAGCGAGAACCATTGTCAAATTTGAGGAAGTAAAAGGTAGTTTCATTTAACCAGGAAATATTATTTTTTTATGTCTCGTGTTATAAATTAAAGCAGGATTTGTGTAAATAATTGGCTATTTATAGAATTAGTTCTATCACACGGGTGCATCTAAACTTTAGTGGTTTTCTTAATCAGCAGCAGTCAAACCACAACACACTAGATAACATAAGAAGCTATTTATCTATGAGCAACAGCTTTCCTCCCTGTAACTTCACAACTATGCTACTGTAAAGATAAAAAAAGGAAGAGATAAGATGGAGTTGATTTTTCTAAGGTGGATTTAACATTGAGACTAATTTAGTTCAAATGCACCATATTATGTTAACGTTACCAGACAGGCACCACATGTTCTAATGCCCAGATAAAGAGTTGCAGTACATCTTCTCCATTATAGATGACCTGCCAGCCAGCTAAACTTACAGGCAGGTTACGGTCAGACTAAAAAATAAATAAACCTGTTTTTACCGACAACCACTAAAGACCGAATAAAGGTTTTCAGAAATCAATAAAATTGTCAGTAAGAAGCTGGAAGAACTGGAGTGAATGAAAGAATAAAACCACCTCCTGTCCTTTCATTAGACTGATTATGTGTGTGGTGTCCTGCCTCTGACATATGATCACCATACAGCTCTGTTTGCTCTCAGGTCTGTTATCTAAAACCTTAATCTCCACAGAGAATTGTTTTGATAAAGACACTCAAAACACTTCACGTATTCTCCAACCATCATTGTTTTTGGCTACGTGTTGCACAAAAAGTACATTTCACGTGGATTTTACAATAATTTTGCAATGTTTCCTCTGCAGAAACTTGAGCACAATTGAACCAGAGCCACTGAAAGTGTATTGTTGAAGCACACAGGTGCCCCGCAAAAGATATCAGGTATCTGCTGAGCGTGACTTTTGTGTGACACAAGAGTGTGGCCACATAATTGCTTTTTTTTTTTATCAAGTATAAATATTTCCTTTAACTCACTGAAATCATCTGTCTGTAGCTGATACTCCTGAAATAGCTGTTCCCAATTAGAAGTCACTGTTTCCCTGCAGGCCTGGCCTGTTTTCACCTCTGTGTAAAATGTGACTAACAGCAACAAACGGTACCTGCAGGCCCTTATAATTGAGACGCCTGTGTGTGCTCAGGTTGTTCTGTGGCTTTAAGCTGAGGATTAACGTGGGGCACTGCAGAGTCTTATCACAGCAGACAGGCCTTAWTCAGGAATTGTTTATTCTAAATTCAGTGTTCTGAAACTGGTTAAAATAACATTTTTATGTGTATTCACTGTGGTTGGACCTTTTATTTAAAGAAAAAAAACATTAATTTAACTCACCACTGCAAATTTTTGTATGGAATACATTGATCCACAGCTGACCCATTATTGTGACACATGCTTGTGAAGCGGTGAACAGAGCTCTAATCACAGTGACGGCGCAGTGAGCCAGACAGGCGAGCCGGAGCTTGTCTTCTGGCACYTTCTACTGAGCCTCTGTGAGATGTGTTTTGATTGGAGATGTTTAAAAACTACGTGAGTTCAGCTTTTAAGCCTTTTGATGGAGTTAAAAAATGATAGTCACAGAGCGGCAGCGTTAAACAAGATGAGCTGACAAAATGGAAGRGACGTTATCGAGTGTAATTGATAACATTAGGACACAGGAGGAGGAGTGTTGCTATGGGAGAGGAGAACCAGCATCCAGTCCTGCAGCTAATCTGAGTCCTGGAAGCGGAGTCTGTGGAAGTGTTTGTTCCATAACACCCCACCGTCTGCTGTGACTACGACACAGAGAGGTGGGGGAGGAGTTGCGTAACTGCTTGCTGACGGCTGAGCGAGGAAGGAAGGGAATAAGGAAAAGAATCTGGTGCGAGGCCTGTGCACGACTGCTTCCACCAAACAGATTCAGTGAGACTGAGACCAGATGGTCTCATATCGTCACCAATTCATGAGAACGAGGAAGTTACATCAAAATGTGTTTATACTCAACGTAAAATACAGTCTGTGGACATTTCCTGTGGGAAGAGCTTCCTCTTACATGCACCGATTTTTATTGTGACCCATCACATCGAAACGAGGAT
The DNA here is from genome assembly GCF_001266775.1 of Austrofundulus limnaeus. Lineage (NCBI taxonomy): Eukaryota > Metazoa > Chordata > Actinopteri > Cyprinodontiformes > Rivulidae > Austrofundulus > Austrofundulus limnaeus. The sequence goes on along the minus strand of NW_013952419.1, from coordinate 1,021,433 downwards.
TAAGTCTAAAGGTGGAATGTGGAAAAAAAAGGCAGATAAGGGTTTTGATTTAAACGTGTGCAAAAATTGCATTTTGTCAAAATGAATTCATCAATGAATTGTTTGAATGAACTGTTTGAAATATAATCCTAAAAAACTTTTTAAGCTTATCAAAATGTAGCTTTTAAAGCTAGGAATCTGAAAATGTAATTAGGTCATTTTGACCAAATTTGACTTAATCCTCATTTTGATATGATGGGTCACATTTATTATAAATCTGAGTAATCRCTCATCAGCGCTTTCTCGTTTCCGCCCAGTGTTCTGTCCGGTGCTGTGGAAAGTTACCCGTTATTTTCCAGACAATGGAGGGACAAGAAACGGGGGCCAGAGCTGGGCTGTTGCCAGCGTTAATGCACCGTGATAAAACGTTGATCTCCTGTTTGTCTTTCAGCCACCATGACTCACCAGTACCCCGCACTGACTGCTGAGCAGAAGAAGGAGCTGCAGGACATCGCTCTGAGGATAGTAGCTCCAGGGAAAGGCATCCTCGCAGCCGATGAGTCCACCGGTACGTTTGTGTGAAATGTTTTCGTTGCCTCTAAATTTACTCTGGCGAAACTAAAAACAGCAATCATTTGATATTGATCCAAAYGGCCTTTTTATTGAATAAGTATTTAAAGCTGTTAGGGAAACGCAAGGTCATCTTTAAAGTCCATCTTTGTGGTGATTTCAGGCAGCATGGCGAAGCGCTTTAACCCCATTGGGGTTGAGAACACCGAGGAGAACAGGCGCCGCTACCGCCAGCTGCTGTTCACCGCCGACGAGCGCATCGACAGCTGCATCGGAGGGGTCATCTTCTTCCACGAGACCCTCTACCAGAAGACAGACGATGGCACCCCCTTCGCCAAGCTCATCAAAGACCGCGGCATCGTTGTCGGCATCAAGGTGCTCCACTTATGCCTCAGCTGGCAAACCTGGAAAGGTTTTAGGATTTGTTAAATGTTACATGTCAGTGTAGTAAGATTTAAAAGCTTTCCCTTCTTTGGTTTGTCTCTGTCTCTTCTGCTCCAGCATTGTTCTGCAGCCAAATGTTTCAGTTTAGCAGGCAGGAATACTGTCACGTGTAGTTTGATGTGCAACACTGGAAACTACACAAAGACCTAATAAAGGCGTGTTTACATTCAGGATCAYATTGTGAGGACAAACTTGGCTAAAAAAGCCTTTCGGGTGTATTTTTGTGAAAAGACTTGAAACTTGGTTTTGTTTCTGAGATGTTTCTGTTTGTCTCCTTGTTTTAGGTTGATAAAGGTGTTGTGCCCCTTGCTGGAACCAATGGAGAGACCACCACCCAGGGTAGGCAGCATTACAAAAGCTATCCATCTAACCAAGTTTTAAAATCTTATATTCAGCCAAAAAGTCTTTTTGATCTTGTTTTGAGACTGATTTAGTGAACAAGAACTGATTGTGTAAGAATAATAATCTTGTTTTCAGAATGTGTAAGATTATTTGTCTTGTTAGCCTGAAAATTTGACTCAAAGTCAGAAATTTCTGCCAATGGAGTAAGAAAATTTTACCTGGTAAGATTTTTGAAATAGGAAAAAATTGAGTCAAATCAAGTAATTCAAGAATCTTACCAAGTAAAATTTTCTTACTCCATTGGTAGAAATTTCTGACTTTATTTGAGTCAAATTTTCAGGCTAACAAGACAAATATTCTTACACATTCAGTTCTTGTTTAGTAAAACAGTCTCAAAACGAGATCAAAAAGACTTTTTGACTGGATATAAGATTTTAAAACTTGGTTAGATGGACAGTTTTTGCAGTGTGCTTCCAGAAACTTAACAAAAAAGAACACATCTGTGTGTCTAACGGATGGTTCTGTTGGTGTAGGTCTGGACGGGCTGTCTGAGCGCTGTGCGCAGTACAAGAAGGACGGTGCCGACTTCGCCAAGTGGCGTTGTGTGTTGAAGATCAGCGAGACCACACCGTCTGAGCTGGCCATCTTTGAAAATGCTAACGTACTGGCCCGATATGCAAGCATCTGCCAGCAGGTTGGTGTGAAACTATCAAGGAAATTATATTTTAAAAAACTAGTTGTTTCAGCGAAAACTAGAAAATTGAATTTATTCTTTGCACCTCTTAGAATGGTATTGTCCCAATTGTGGAGCCTGAGATCCTTCCTGATGGAGACCACGACCTGAAGCGATGCCAGTACGTCACTGAGAAGGTAAACTATCTGTAATGAGAGATACTCGAGTCAAAAAACTCCACAGAAAACCTTATATTTCTTGTCTTTCTCCACATCGTGCTGTTAGGTTCTAGCTGCTGTGTACAAGTCTCTGTCAGACCATCATGTGTACCTGGAGGGAACATTGCTGAAGCCCAACATGGTCACACCTGGACACTCTTGTCCCACCAAGTTCAGCAGCGAGGAAATCGCAATGGCGACCGTCACTGCCCTGCGCCGCACCGTTCCCCCAGCTGTCACAGGTGGGGCTAAAACACGAGACTTTACTCCCATACTGAGTACTTGATCAGCAGGATAATATCTGTCTTTTTTTCTCTCTATAGGAGTGACGTTCCTGTCAGGTGGCCAGTCTGAAGAGGAGGCCAGCGTGAACCTCAACTCCATCAATACCTGCCCTCTTCTCAAGCCCTGGGCTCTGACTTTCTCCTACGGCCGCGCCCTGCAGGCCTCGGCCCTCAACGCCTGGAGAGGAGAGCTGAGCAACGAGAAGGCCGCCACGGAGGAGTTCATCAAGCGTGCCAAGGTCAGTCCTGATAAAATGACCAGGAAACCTCTGTGCACTTGAAAAATGTGTGTTCTTAATTAAACTGCTTTCTTTTGTCTCCGAAGGCTAACGGGAAGGCCGCGCTCGGAAAGTACGAGTCGTCCGGAACCGGTGGCGCTGCTGGGCAATCCCTCTACGTGGCCAACCACGCGTACTAAACATCAAAACTCCCGCATTCAGCTGTGGCCTAGTGCTAGTCTTAATATCTGCTCTGCTATTTCCCCTCACTCCTCCATCAGTCACAGGCCTGTGCTGTCTACTGTAATTTGATCTCAGACTAAATGTTATTAGATATATGTATTTAAAAATGCAGTACAATAGGGAGCAGTTTTTTTCTTGTTTAAACAAAAAAGTTCAAGATGGATTTAAGATAATATATGACTGAAGTTTTGAATTTTATGTCTAGCTGGGTTTAGGTTCGAAGGCTGAAGATGGATGCTGCAGAATGTCAGTATTTTATGGTTTTCATCTTATTAGCACATGTCGCTACGTCAGGTGTTTTTTCTCCCCACCTGCTCCCAAACAGGCCCAGACCAGCATGTTTGTGTCAGTGTTGCGCTTCTGTCAGATCACAACATTGGACTTTTTTATTTAAACGCAGTAATAACTTCCACACACACAATGGGACCAACCTATAAATGTTGGCATCGAAACARTTTTATGGACAAAACGGCTACAGAAACAGAGTGAAAATGTTAAACTGAGTAGTTCTGCCACCCAGTCGGTGGCTCCAGCAGAGGTCAGTACACAAATGGTACTATAACATTAATATATAAGTCACTACGCACTTGGGATTCATCCTGAACTTTTTGTTCTTGTGCTCCTTCTGACCCATTATTAAAAAATTAAAAACATCACATGTATATTCTCAGTATAACATTAGCTTTAAATAACCCTCTGTAGATGTATTTAGTTGTGTGAAGGTGTCAATATTATGTGATTTTTTTGTGTGTGTCCCCTCCCTCACTGACCCACTGTTTCCTCCCTGCCTGCCCCCGGGGTAAAGATCTGATGGGTTTCTGTTGATGTTTAGATTAAACAGACCAAAATGTGGGGGTCAGCAGTGCAGAAACAGGCACTGCTTTGTTGGAATACTGTGGTGTTTGTGATGCTGAAAATCATCTTCAAAACAATTGGTGTATAGTGGAGAAAATAAACTTAAAATTACACAAAATATCTGATGTTTTTGTTTTTATTATTAATATAAAGTTCTGTCTTGAGAATGAAGTGTGACAGACCTATTCTATAACTAGTCACCAGACGAAACTTGTAAACTGATGTGTGGATTAAATGCACAAACATATACATTTAAACATACTTCGTGTGTGTAGTCAATTTTCCACTGAAATATGTGTAAGATGCCTCTAGTAATATACTGCATAGGAAAATCAAGAGGACAAACTACAATTCACATATGTTGATTATCAAGTAAACAGATCAAATAGTTTCCCAGGTATCATTACATTTAAAATTCCTGTAGTCAAATGTAAAACAAATTTTCCCCAGGGAGTTATTGAAAGCCTGTAGTGAATTAAACAACCACAAGGGGCGCTACTTAGCTACATTCATTACTTGTGCAGCGCCGAAGCATCTCCGTTGCTTTAATTTTCCTCTTAGTGAGTTTCGACAGAAAATGACAGACGTATCACATCATTTATTGTGTTGCGTTTTCAAAGTTTAACAGCATACATGTGTATTTTACCACTTGTTTAAATCGACAGATTTGTTTGTATTTCCGGTCACGTGACGAGACACTGCGCGCATTGGATGCGCGGACGAGCGTACGCGCTTCTGACAGAAATGGCTACCACGGAAGTGGGTGAGTTGATTCATTGTCGAGGTCTTTTTTAACAATTTAATTTCTTCAGAGAACTTTCATTACTTCAAATTACAGTTGTCAAAGAATCTACTTAACATGTACAGCAGCTGTTGTCAATTGAAGGCCTTTTTTTCCTCCATGTTTGGGACATTAGCCAACTAGCATCATGCTGCAGAAATAAAATGCTCACAAGCTTCCATCCAACTTAAAAATTTTCTTTATAAATGACGCAATTTACGTCGATATTATTGTTATTATTAAGCTTCTGTCGTAGCAGTCTCACATCTGGAGCTCAATATTCTCCACAACATCACGCTTAATTTCCAAAAAGACTTTATGATGAAACAAATTCAAACATTAGTAGAAACTTAAGAGGCTAATTTAGGTACAGCATGAATTAAAACTACTTATTTTAATTAAAGAAAAGAAATATACTAATCTTAAAGTAATACATATCAAATATTGGCAGCTTATGTTTAATTTATATTATATGAAATAAAAAACAAATAATGCTAAGTTTGAGTTTGTTTTTTTTTTTTACATTTTTTTCTGTAAATGATTAGCCAGTTATTTGAGGACAGAATGCACTAATTATAAAATATTTACGCTCTTTCATAACTCAGAGCGCAGACGAGGTCAGCTGGCTGCTTTGTCCATAGCAGCAGTGGTCATCCTTGTGGGAGTCCCACTGTGGTGGCGAACGACTGAAACGTACCGAGCCTGGCTACCTGTCAGTCAGATACGACAGCTGGCCAAACTGCAGGTTTGTTTGGGCTTTCTGTCCATATCCGGTCCCCAGGCTTTGTGGTTGTTTTTGCCTTCCTCATGTTTTTGTGTCTGTGTTTTACAGCTCCAGTTGAGTGCAGATGTGGAGGTCGTATTTGCTCGTGGCACCGTAACGCCCGAGCAGCAGAAGAAGTTCCCGCTGACAGAGACACAGGAGGAGGAACATGCTGTCGACGGTGATTTGATGAGGCCGTTTATGATGCTGCAGTTTCAGAACACGGAGCTTGTTTGCTCATTTTTGTTTTTAACGCTTCATGTTTTCAGAAGATACATCTTTGAGGTACAGGTATGAGACCAGGTACCGCACGGCTACAATCATGGAGGAGGACGCCCTGAACAAACCCACTGCTGCAGGTGAGTTGGTGCTTAAATTTAGCTCTCATCAATTCTTTACTGTCTCACTGTAACTATAAGCAGTCATTTTTTTCTGTTCTTGTTTTTGTTTTGTAGAAGCTGATCTATCTCTGCACACGCTCAGTGAGAGTCCGTGTGGTTCTCTGGTTTTATACGTGATCCCAGAGTCATCCCAGTTGCTGCCTGAGGTTAAAACTCCTTATTTATGTTATTTTATTTTCTGTGTTTTATTTTTTGTACTTAATGTACTTCTGTGTTTTTTTTTAACATCATTTACATATAAAATCGTGTAGCTCATTCAGGAATAAAGAAGCAGAACTTAACTAAAATTAGCAAAAGGACAGCTAAAAGCTAAACAAAGTCAAATAGCCAAACGCTAAAAATAGCAGAACAGTTGCTAAAAGTAAGCAAGTATGCTGAAACAGATTTTAAAAAGATAAGTGTTTTTAAAACAATAAACAAAATCTCAATCTCTCATAATCTCTTCTCGTTGCTATATGATCAGCTTTCTGTAGCTTTTATACTTCTCCATTGAACTTTGTTATGAAATATATTTCAGTTAAGAAGACATTGAGATTTTGTTTATTGTTTTAAAAACACTTGTCTTTTTTAAATCTGTTTCAGTATACTTGCTTACTTTTAGTTTTTGGCTACTGTTCTGCTTTTTTAGCTTTTGGCTATTTGACTTTGTTTAGCTTTTAGCTGTCCTTTTGCTCATTTTAAGTTCTGCTTCTTTAGCTTTTAATTACCTTTGGCTACTTTAACTTTTTAGCCAGCCTTTTGCAATGGCTTTGCTACATTTAGCTAACTTTTATTGATTTTTGCTAGTGCTCTGCTTCTTTTAGTTTGAACAACTCCATTTCAGGTTTCTCTGCAGCTTTCTCACTGTTTGTGTGCTAAGTGGATAAAATAACTCAGACGTGTTCCCTCGTGTCTTGCAGAATATAAACGTATACGTTGGCCAGCGTCGAACTGCCCTGCTTGGTGTCGGTACCCAGACGGCGGTGGGTAAGACACTGGAGCAGCTGCTGGCTCAGCTGGAGCCTCGCATCAAGCAGGTGCTGCGGGTCATGTCTTTCAGCCACACGGACATCACCGCTGCCCTCAGCGACAGAGTCCGCTTCAACCCCAGCAGCAAAGAGAGCATCGCTGACAGTATGAGAGCCTTCAAATCCAGTCCAGGTTTGGTTTTGTTCAGCCGGGAACAGAAACAGCTTTATATTTTATTATATTCGCTTTATTTATCAACTCTTTCCGTCTGTTTTCTGCTTACCTCTAACTTCTTTTTAGGTTATGAGATAACGTTCAGTCTGCTGAACCCCGACCCAAAGTCACACCAGCTGCATTGGGACATCGAGGGGGGAGTGCAGACCTACATCCAACCTTTACTTACAAAACTTTCATCTGTGGCCAACTTTAGCATAGACTCTCAGGTAGGGGTGTCATTTTAATTTCTGTCAGGTTGTCTGTAAAAGCTGCTCACGCACCTTTATTTTACAGACACTTTACTATGCCGTGCTCGGTGTGAACCCTCGCTTTGACAACAACCTTGGTGCCTACACGCTAAATGCAGACAGCCTCGCTCATGTCATCAACCCAGTGGAGGCCAGACTAGGTAAAAGAGTACTTTTTTTAAATTATTTTTTAAGTTAATGTTCTTTAAAGATGGAACAGTTTCTTGATATTAACACATAAACATACTTTTGATATTTGATTTGCAGGCTCAAACGCTGCGTCTTCCAACCCCGTTCTGAATTTTCTTCTGTACGTCCCGGATGCTCATCATTCACCTCTTTACATCCAGGATCACAGGAAACAGGAAGTGCCCTCTAATGCSTTCCACTCTCCACGTTGGGGAGGAATAATGGTAAGATTAATTCATTCATTCTGGGTGAAGGAAAGATGGCTTTAAACATGTGTTGGACTATGCCTTTTTTATTTATTTTTTTCTGCTTTTAAAACCTCATAGTTCGGTTTATCTCTTGTAATGAACATCATCGTATTTCATGTAAATTATGACAGCTGGTCATTTGCTCTGTTCCAGCTGTAAAGCTTTATATTATAGGAAATGTTTTTCTCATGTAAAATAGAGGCCAAACGAAAAAAAATCACAAAAAAATTACAACTTAATTAAACAAAAATAATTACCTTTTAAAAAATATGTTTATTCATTTGCTTTTCTAGGTTTATAATGTGAACAGTTTTTATGGCCCAGAGGCTGAGTTCCCGGCTGACATCAACATAAACATGGCTCAAGTCATGGGGGTGTTCCTCGCACAACTTCGGTAAGTGTTAACCTACACTACGACACCTTTTCTTTTTCTTTTTAAAGTAAYGTAACCCTCCTGACGTGTCTCCGGTCAGACTGCTGCTGGGTGTGCAGTCGTCTCCTCCTCCCCACGACTTCCTGGTCGCACCATGTGGCAGGGCAGGAATAGCTGACTGGGAGCTGGACCGTCTCATGTGGAGTCGCTGTGTGGAAAATATTGCAACGGCGACCACAACCATCACGTCTCTTGCACAGCTGCTGGACCAGATAGGCAACATTGTCATCAATGACAACATTGCAGAACAGGTAAAATAAGACGGCATGGTTCTGTTTGTCATTGCATGAGTGAAAAATGTTCCTCTGTTTGGCAACAACAGGATCAATGTCATTTTATTTTAATAATCTAATARAGAGTTAAATGTATATTTAGTTAAATATATTTCATCCTTTCTAATACAAATATTTTCTAAAAAAATGTATTGAAATTTTTAAAATWTCTGAGAAAGCTTCTTTTTTAGAAAATGCTACAGCATACTTACTCTGTCTTCTTATGCTACTTTAGCTTTTAGCTCCTATTCTACCTAAAGTTAGCTTTTTGCTGCTTTTAATTAGTGTTTTGCCACTTTTAGCTTTGAGCTAGCTTTTGGTTACTTTTAGGTTTTATGTACTATTCTACTATTTTTAACCTTTAGCTAGCCTTTTTATTCTTGAGGGTTTCACTAGCATTTTGCTATTTTAATCTCTTAGCCTTTTACTTATTGATCAATAAAGCATATTTGAATTTAATTGAATTTGAATTACTGCATTTAGCTACGCTTTGGATGTGTTTTGTTGTCTTTAGCTGGCATGTTGATACTTATAGCATTTAGATACTAGTGTTTTTCTGCATTTAACATAGATTTTTATTTATTTTTTCCTTTAAACTAGTATTTTGCTTGTATTTTTCAGGCAGTGTTCTCCTTTAGCTTTTAGCATGAGTTCTCTTTGTTTTAGCTTAAACAACTTCAGCAAATGTCAGTAAGGTCATTCAGCACTCAGCGCTTTCTAGATGCAGAATTGTTTCTAACCTGTGTTGGCTCCTCTTGTCTCTCAGGTATCCAGTGCTGTCAACTCTCTGCAGCTGGCTGTAGCAGAGCTGGAGGCCGGAAACCTCAAATTTGCTCTGGAGTTCAGTAAAGAAGCCATCCTGGCTTCAGAGAAAGGCTTCTTTGATCCTTCACTCCTCCATCTCCTCTACTTTCCTGACGATCAGAAGTTTGCTATCTACATACCACTCTTCCTGCCCATGTGTGTGCCCATCCTGCTGTCGCTGCTCAAAATAGCATCTGAGGCTAGACAGAAACYTAGAGAAAAGCAAAGCAAGAAGGACTGAGAAGATGTACAAACACCATGTTAGGAACAAGATGTTTTGTTTTTAACCTTGTTGTTTGGGTACATAAAGTGTAAAATGAGGTTGGGGCTTTGGATGTCAGTCCTGCAGTATTTTGCTCAGTTAAAAATGGGGATTTATGTTTGTTTTACGATTTTATTGAAAGACTACTGTAATTMTCACTGTACAGTTTAAAGCTTGAATTCTTGTAAATGTGTGCAAGTTTTATATTTATTCCAATGTTTCTGTTCATAAGAATTAAAGACTAAAGTTATAACTTGCACTTCAGCTTTTATGGCAACCCTTTTTGAACAGAACAAAATGACACAACACGTAACTAAATCTGAACTAAATTGTGTGACMTGTTAATGCACTTCTTATTGTATATTTTTAAATTATAACAAGAATATATCCTAATTTAAGATTTTGAGCTATGCTGGTTTTTTGTTGTATCTGTTCTTATTGTATCATGGAAGAAGAGCATATTCTATCTTTCACAAATAATACTAGCTTATATTTTTTGACTCATTGCATGTAATATTTATCAGTTATGTAAGATGCTTGTTTTTCTTTTTAAACGGGATCATTCATACCCATTTTTGTTCAGAAAAAAAGCCAGTTTACAATTTTAGTTGGTGTTAACTGGATATYATCATGTCTGAAGGTTACTTGAGGACCCACAGGTACAGATGTCTGAATTTCATGGGGTACTGTACAATATTTGGGGCTCATTGATGGATGGAAGTCACCCATGTGTGGCCAAACATATGTGGCCCATCCCTGGCTTAGATTTTACAAAGTCTGGTTAAGAGCAAACAGGTTTTTTCACAAAGGGTCCTGAATGAGGCAAAGTGGGAAACTTCTGTAGTTAGACAAATACAATTTTTTATACAATAGATGCCATTCCCACCATAGTAAAACTTGAGATGGAGCCTGTTATAAGTGCTAAGTCWGCCTCTCTGATGATATGGGGGTTCATTGGTTCATCRGGCATGGGCAGCTTGCAGACTGAACTGGCCTGCCTGCGGTCCAGATCTGTTACCACTTATATTTTGTGCATCAATAAATAAATAAAGTCCTTCAAAAAAGACCCAGGACATTTGAAGATCTACATCAGACAAGAATGGGACAACCCTTCAAAAACTCCAGCAGCTGATCTCTTCAAGACCTTCACATAAAGTTATATAAAAAGAGGGGGTGCTTCACAGAGATAAACGTCACCTACATTTTTTAGATGTGTTGCTGCCATAAAATTCAACATTACCTTTTTTATTTCCTCAAAAATGTTAGTTTATTGGCTTAATATGRARATGTTTACTGTGTTCCATTGTGCATAAAAATGGGTTTCTGAGATTTACACATCAGTTCATTATGTTTTTATTCATATTTTACACAARATCCCAACCTTTCCCAGAATTTGGGTTGCAAAAAAAATGTATTTACTTAGCAAATAAAACCTGCTTTATTAGTACAAAAACAAAATAATTTTCCTGACTTGCTACATTTACAGCAGGTCTCTACATTTAATTAAAATGGAAGTTAAACTT
>NW_013952419.1:1001760-1010331 GCF_001266775.1 Austrofundulus limnaeus | reverse complement strand
GTTCAGCAGTGCATTCTGGGCAGAAACAAAATGCGGGAACTGTCAGCCAATAAAAATCGCCATCAGCAGGGCGGAGGCTTCTCTTCAGCCAATCAGAAAACAAAGATGAAACGAAGGGCCGGGCAGACGAACCACGCGTCCTTCCATAAATGAAGGAATAACAAGGCAGCATTTTTTTGTTCAACCTGCTTTTTCAGATAGTTAAACTCCACAGAGAGACGGTAAGCGTCGACTTCATGATGAAATGTGTGTTTTTCTGTGATTACTGCAGCCAGTGTGAACAGAAAAAAAAAACAGGTTGTTGCTGCTCGCATGCAGCTATTGTCTATGTTGCTTCGTTTGTTAGCCATTAAAAKGGCATGGATCCGCTAGTTTGCAAACCTGAGCTTGTGGCAGTCAGGTTTACAAATTATCTTCCACTAATTCATAAATAATTCGTTTTGTCTTAAATTCTCAYCATTATTGTTTTAAAACTGCACCTGTAGGCTCCGGCCGGTTTGCACTTCTTCTGCACAGGATGAGGTCAAAGGTTCATTAGGCTTGAACACTAATCTAAATCATTAGCACAAGATGCTAACAATCGGCTCCTGTAATGAAGTGTTGGTACTGGATTCAATAGCTGCTTGTCATTTCAATGCCTGGTTCTGATTTATCTCCTGCAGTCAGAGCCACCATGTCGGACAAGAAGGCTGTGATCAAGAATGCAGACATGTCAGATGAGATGCAACAAGATGCAGTAGACTGTGCCATGCAGGCCATGGAGAAGTACAACATCGAGAAGGATATTGCTGCATTTGTCAAGAAGGTTGGGTTTTCAATCACTGAACAATGTAAATGTATCTGCTAAGGCCTTCTTGTTAGTGATTGTCTGTTTTCGCAGGAGTTTGACAAGAAGTACAACCCCACATGGCATTGCATCGTCGGGAGGAACTTTGGCAGCTACGTGACGCACGAGACGAAACATTTCATCTACTTTTACTTGGGTCAGGTGGCCATACTGTTGTTCAAGTCTGGCTGAAACACCCACCTGTGCCACATTTGTAAATTTYACACCGCCTTTCTGCAGACATGCCTACCTCCTGGTTCCTTGCTTACTTCAGTTACATTGTGCCACCTGCAACACTTCCATTGGTGGACGGTGCTTTAGTTGTGTGTGGACTGGTGATCCATCTTTTGTAGAAACTGCCKGTCTAGAGCTGAATCTGGCAGCGGCGTTTGACCTGCATCCATACATACTGACAGATTTCGTTGTCTTAAAATTTCTAGATGTTTTTTTGTTTTTGCTGTTGGGGCTGGCCTGTCTTATTTCACAAGAGTATGTTGTAAAATAAGTTATTTTCATTGCATTAAAATCAGCAACGGYGCTTTTGTTCAAATGCCTTTTTAATTTTAAGTGACAGCTGGTGGCCTGAAGATGAAAGGGGAAAACACACCATGACTGTTGCAAAACTTAATAAAAGGCTGTGACAGGCTGATTTAAAGGTTTGTACATGCTTGAACATTCCTGGCAACGCTTGTGAATATTTGCAGTGTTGCAGCTGCATCTCTGTAAATGGAAACTGTGATCTTTACAGTCATCACTTCAAACATGTTGAGCACAAACCAACTTTGAGACATTAAACTGGTTCAAAATGTATGTGTTGTAATTTGTTTTACATAAGATGTTTTGGTGTTTGTTTTTAAGAAGGATGTTAAGGGTTGCATTAAACCAGGACTATTCAACTGGCGGCCCGTGGGCCACATCCGGCCCACGAGTGACCAGTTCAGCCTGCCAAGTGGTTCGCTCATCTCTTAAACCTAAACCCCTGGTTTTCTACTTTAATTACTCAGTCATTTTAGATAGACATGTTTGTCTACAGAAATCTTAGCTACAAGCTGGTAACCATTTCTATGAACATCCAAGACATTTAAAAATTACAAGCAGGTTTTAAAATATGGCAAGTCAGATCTACCAAAATATTTTGTGGTAAATAAGAGGCATAATGTGTTTTTTTGTTTTTATCACTACATTTATTAGATAGGGTTTTGTATGTTTTCATGATTAAATACAGCAAAATAAACTATTTCAAAGGTAACAGGTCTTTGTAATACTTTTATTTACAAAACGTTAACTGCTGGATGTTCGGCCCCTGTGCTGTTGATCTGCATTAACTGTGGCCCCTGGTGCAATTTAGTTGAATAGCCCTGCATTAACTATTGCAATTTTAATCACTAAAGTAGCACTAAATTGCAGTGTTTGTCATAATTTAGAAGTTAATAAATCTATTGAGATTTTGCCTTTTAATAAACTTAAAGGAATAAACATTAATTATGGGCTAGAAAAGCAGATGCCTGAAACTTTTCCTAGACATTTAACAAAATTTAACCAATGAACATTTCAAATTCACCTAGGTTTCCTCGTTTTAAAATAAAAAGCATGGCTTTATCAGCTCTTTTTATTAAATATACTTGGAATATGAATGTTTTATTTTATATTTAAAACCTTACTGCCTATGTGAAGCTTTTTCATGTAGATATATTTCTGACCTACAGGGGGCAGTAAGCAGCATGTGTTGACGTCACGCTTGAAAATAGGAGCGGTGTACTTCCGGCCGGGGGTCAGGAAAACATGGCGGCTCSTGTCGGGATGTCGGCACCGGCTTTRGGCCCTCGTGCMGTCCCTGRTTTCTCCTCGGTGGCTCTGTCCGCCGACGCGGCCCCGTTCACTCCTCTGTCGGCGGACGGCTCGCACGTCGACTACCCTTCGGACGCTGAAAAGCAGTTCTCCCGCTGCGCCTCGAAGCTCCGAGCCCTGCGAGCATCCTCCGGCCAACTGAGAGAGGAGCTCAACCAGATGTTTGACCAGCTGCTGTCCGAGAACTACAGCAGAACCTTCGAGCCCAACATCAACATCAGACCGGAGGTGACGACACACATAGGCTGACTTTGGCACCTATATTCACCACATGGAATCAGTCGAACTGCATTAATAAGCACTTCTCACTGCTTTAAAACAGATAAAACAAAAATAAACATAGCTACAAGCAGACTTGAGGTGTCCAGGAAAGCTAGAAAAAGAGAACTACGTTGACATTTGTTTTGTAAACAAAGCTCAACTAATGCCAGCATGTGAAATGTGTCACTTTGCTAGGCGAATCTGTAGCAAAACAAACAAAAGACTTCAGATCATAGTTCAAGTTCAACAACTGATTAAAATGATTTAGTGCTGAACTCCTCACCTTTTTTTAATTTCAGGATGTGTGTATCCTGCTGCAACATGTCAGRAGTCTTGTGCCTCTAAATCAGGAACATTTAGTGGTCAAATTCTGCCAACTCATACATCACCTCTTAAATCAACTAAAGGTAAACAACATGCATTAAAACTCACAATGCTGCATATTTATAATCAAAAACAGACTAAAAAATTTACACTAATGTTTTCCTGCTTGGGTTTTTTCCTCAGGTAATAATGGACGAACAGACTCTGGAAGTGTTGGTGAACTATACAGCCCGGGCTTTAAAAGAGTGCAGCACGTGGACCCACCCGGATGTCCTCCTGGCACTCTCCACAGTAGTTTATGGGAATGGACCTCATTGCCACCAGGTAGATGTTTCAACTGTGAGAGCATAATGTGGCCTTTTTCAAATGCTTACCCCGAGGTGCCTCTCATTCCCAGCTTGTCAGCGACTTACTGAGTGAAGGTGGAGTCCTTCTACAGTACAGCTCTCCATCTCAGCCGAGTGTTGAGCTGCAGCGKGTCGCTCTCACCTGCATGGCCAACATCTGTCTCAGGTGGGCTTTATCAGRAGCCTTACTCTAGGTGTGGTGCTTTGATTGTAGTGGATTATACTTTAAAAAACATTTTCAGCAAATATCTTGAGATGTTTGTTAGTTCTTGGAGTGTGTGTTAGTGAWGACTCTCAGCTTCTACCACTAAAGTTTAGTTCAATATTTGTAAAAAAAAAAAAATGTTATATTCGTGTTTGCTATGGTCAAAAAGCTGTGGTGGTCATCTTGCATTGAGCTGACTCCAAAAGTTAATTAGTTGTAAATGTGCAACTAAAACATTATGTCCATTGTTGAGGCTTTTATTTTCAATCCAAATGTTGGGGTGCATAATCGTTTTCTTCTTCTAGTCATCTTGCAATTTTTGTGCTATTTCAAATATTTATACATCAAACCGTTCAGCTCCTTTAGGACATTCCGGCATTGATTTTATGTACTTCAGAAATTTATAATTTTTAAGATATTTAGCTTTTACTGACTTTTTTTTTCTTGTTGAAAATGAATGGAGCTGTCTTTAACATCATTAAAACCCTTTAAAATTATCATAAATCTTTACTGTACTGTTTTACTTTTTGTTCAAGTTCTGCTTTTTTAAAACTCCTTTGTTCTAATTTCAGACTCCTTTGGCTTCTATTTGGATGATTTTCTGCTACTCTTTTGCTTCTTTCAGCTGTTTTTGTGTTTTTAGCTACTTTTTATCTAATTTGAGCTCTTTTTTCAGCTAATTTCACATTTTTGTGATAATTTCAGCTTCTTACTGCTTTATTCYGCAAACATGCTCTGTTTTTTAATTCTGTTTTTTATTTCAGGTCCTTTTTAAACCAATTTTTTTAGTAATTTTTAGCTATTCAGCATTAAGCATTCACTCTGCTTTTTCATAAATAATGTAAATTACTTATTATCAGGGCTATGGGGTTACGTGATGTTTGCTGTGCTGTAAGCTGTCTTCTTGTYCTCCCCTGGGTTGTTGCTCTGCAGGGTTCCAGGTCAGCCACCTTTGGATGATCAGTACAGAAGTGTTTGCTTCAGAGTGTTTCTGAAGACACTGCAGTCACCTAAACCTCCCGACACTGACGACCTCTTCTACTGCATGGTATCTACACTCGGTGCAGCTCTGAAGGTTCAGGGGGGATAAAGAATGCATTTATTCAAAGCTGAATGCTTGTGCAGGTGGTCCAAGCAGCACTGAAGGGTCTTCAGTGTTGTCTCTCCGGTGGAAAGTGGAAATTTGGAGGGGAGGAGCTTGGATCTGCTCTGGCTGCGCTTAAGGTGGAAAATCGTGCTGCTCTGTTGAATTCTTCARGTTTTCTGTGCGTTAATTTGAAATCTTGCTCCTGTGTTGCACAGAGGCTCATGTTCCAGGGAGCCCCAGGTTTGAGCGTGGACTGGCCCRCTGTGCTCTACCCAGCGCTCCTCTCTCAGTACGAAGGTGTCTCTGCAGAAAAACCTGCAGAAACACAAAAATCTTCGGAAACGCCGAAAGATGCTGACACAAGCGGAAAAGCTTCAGGCGTATGTAGAGCATTCATTTTTACTGGTCTTATTTATTTATTTATTTATTTATTTTTGTCATTTTCTGATGGTTTTCCTTTGGTTTCTCCTAAGAAAAAAAAGAAGAAATCAAAAGGAAAAGGTAAGAAGACGAAGACTGATGACAGAGAGGATGATGGGAAGGAGAAAGATAAAGAGGCGGAGCCTATTCGTCAACGAGGAGGAGAAGATGGAGTTAGAGATGACAGGGAGGTGTTGCTCAAACCTTCTGTCTCACTTCTCTACCCGTTGTGGAAGCTAACCAGCTCAGACTCTGAGTTTTCTGACGCAGAAGGCAACGCACAGAGCAAATTAAGGTACAGAGTGACCTGTTCCCACGCGTTCATCCTTATTAGATTATCTACACTTTGTAACAAGTTTAAAGTCCAGTATTTTACTCTGTCAGACTTTACCATGGCCGTGTGCGTCAGGGAGCCCTGCACTGCATGCTGGCAGTGGTCAAAGCTGTGGAGAAGAGGACTCTGTATGGATACTGGTCCTCCTTCATCCCTGACTCCCCTACAGGGGGTCCGCCCCCTTTAACTCTCCTCACAATCATACTGAAGGACTCTTCCCCAAAGGTGTGACTCACCATAAATATTTCTTACATTTCTCATCAGTATTTCTGAAGCATTACACACCGTATTTCATCTGTTTGTTTGTTTGTTTTTGTCTTCTGTTTCCAGGTACGATTGTGTGCACTTCAGGTGTTGTCGGCCATACTCGATGGCTCCCGTCAGTTTCTGGCCGCYGCCGAGGACACGGCGTCCCCCCGGACGTCTTACACCCCGTTCTCCTTCACGCTGGCCACCGCCATCAGAGAGCTGCACCGAGCGCTCAGTCTGGCTCTGCTGGCCGAGACCTCCCCTCAAACTCTCACGCAGGTCGTAAAGGTGGGATGAAGCCAGTCATAGTGAGCTTTCCCTTCAAGTTACAGGARAAGTTAAAGGCCTAGGATTCCTTAAAGGAATGCATATTTCATGCCAGACTTTTAGACTTAGATCACCTTAGGTTGAGATGTGATGGAGTTTGATCAGGTTTGATCAAACTTTGTGTGCAAACTTGTGAGATGCCACACTCAGAGTAAATGTTGAGAATGACTCTCAGCTACAATCACACCAAATTTTAGGTCAGTGTTTGTAAAATTGACTGAGCCATACCCTTTTTTTTTTTGTTTTTATTTTTTTACGTCACTTGTCTGTGACAGCCATCTTGAATTGTCCAAGAGGTAAAGAGTGTGTCTCAGTTCAGGGGCTTGAGGCCCTACGTAGGCCACAGCCTATGCAGTCGAAGTAGGCTGCATAAAACAGCTGTTAATGAGACGGTCTAGTCCTCGGGTCATATGTTTTATAAAATGCATTAGGACATGTACTCATACGTCCTTTCTCTGGAGGAATAAGTTCACAGTTAAAAACATTACGCGTAAATAAATAACATAACCGGCCGACAAATGTGGACTTCAAAACATGCAGCCAGGGTTCCAAAATAAGGCCTTAATTAGCCTTAAAATGTCTTAAATCAATCTTTCAGAAGTCTTAAAAATGTGAACACATTGTAAGTAAGATGATTGTAATTAATCTGAAATATTAAAATAATTGGTAACATTTATTTTTTAAATAGTCACATGCAGACATCCTCCTTTGACATCACTTCCTGTTATTTCACATGCAAATATCTCAACAACTGTCCATCTGAGCAATGTGAAATTTGTTTTGTAATATGTTAATGTCTTTTCAAAAATGCATTCACTTTTCTTACAAATGTTGATGTCACYGGCACTTTAAGGTTTTATCTACAGCAAACTAGGGTTAAGACCCCACTGTGGGTCCTAAAACTCCAAATTTTGGGTCGTTAAACTGACTGCTAAGAATGTTTTTGATATATTTGATGAAAAAGCATTTAGATATGGATAAAAACAGTTGGTCTGTTAGCAATATTTGAATACTTCAATCAAAAATACTTTTATGAGTTTCTGCTACAGTTTCATTTTTTGTCATTTGTGTTTTATTATGAAACTGGTCTTAAATGTAATTTCAGTTGGCATTAAAAAGTCTTAAATTGAACTTGCTTTAAACTGTAGGAACTGAGACGCAGCCGACATGTTGTGAACTAACAGCTTCCCTCCTCTCTCTCAGTGCTTGGCGTTCTTGGTGTCCAACGCTCCCTACCACCGCCTCCGCCCCGGACTCCTCAGCCAGCTCTGGAAGCAGATTCGTTCATACGTGCGCCACAGAGGTCGGTCCGTGGTTGTTAAAGGTCACGCCGTGTGAGAGAGCGGGTCAGGAAGGTTTGGTTTGTGATGGAACAACTTTGTCTTTCTCCAGACGTGACCGTCCGTGTGTCTGTGCTCACGCTGTACGGCGCCCTGGTGACGACCCAGGCCCCCCTCCCGGAGGTGCAGCTGCTCCTCCAGCAGCCGGAGCCCGGTGGCTGCGGCGGCACGTCGGGCTCCTTCACGCCGCAGGACTCCGCTCTCAGCTGGAGGCAGAGAAATGGCGTGGCCTCGCCCGCTCGCACGCAGTCCCCCCACAGTCCTCACACGCCGGCCGAGGGGGGAAGCTCTCCACCATGGCTGCTGAAGCTGTGCGTGTCGCTGGTGACTCAGCCCAAGGAGGACCAATCAGACTCTGAGGGAGCAGGAGGGGGGGCTGCATTAGAGCCCTCTCCTGTTCGACTAGCAGCTTTACAGGTGAGCGACGGTGGAAAGAACAAATCGAGTGATAACTGGTTCTGTTTTGTCTTTCTAACCCSTGTGCCTCCCTCAGGTTCTGTCCCACCTCGTGCGTGGTTACTTCCCTCTGACTCAGTCCAGTCTGTGTGAGYTTGGACAGGTGAGCGCTCGCTGCCTCGGGGAGATGGACCCCTCCTTACAACTACATGGAGCTAAGGTAACGCCTTCCACTTCTTCTGTAAGCAGAAGCAGAAGCACACATTTTTATCTGTTCAGAAAAAGCACAAGAACACTTGTATCTATTTCTAATTTAGCTACTAGAGGAGTTTGGTACGGGAATAATCCTGCAGTACAGAGCAGAAACCAGCGTTCCTGAAAGCTCAAGAGTCCCCATAAACCAAGTGAGTACAGGAATTCCCTCTTGTATTTTATCAACTAGTTGCTTTTGAATGAAATCCTATACATTGCAAAAACTATCTATCTAGTCAAGTTTTAAAATCTTATATCCAGCCAAAAAGTATTTTTGATCTTGTTTTGAGACTGATTTACTAAACAAGAACTGATTGTGTAAGAATAATAATCTTGTTTTCAGAATGTGTAAGAT
>NW_013952419.1:974284-1001629 GCF_001266775.1 Austrofundulus limnaeus | reverse complement strand
GATTCTTGAAATAAGAAAAAAAAAAGAGTCAAATCAAGTATTTCAAGAGTTTTACCACGTAAAATTTTCTTACTCTATTGGCAGAAAGTTTTGACTTAATTTGAGTAAAATTTCCAGACTAACAAGACAAATAAAACAAGATTATTATTCTTACACAATCAGTTCTTGTTTAGTAAATCAGTCTCAAAACAAGATCAAAAATACTTTTTGGCTGGATATAAGATTTTAAAACTTGGTTGGGTGGACATTTTTTGCAGTGTATAAAGTCGTTTGCACCAACCTCAGCAAATATGTGAAAATTTACATTAAGGGACAATGTTACAAAAAAAAATCCACTATTCAGATCACAACATTGTGACTTCTCGGTCCAAGAAAAACGCATGAAGTTGTAATTTTACATGCATGTTATGTTTGCACGCTGCAGGTGGTGCAGTTCTGGTCAGACGTGCTGAGCGGGCCGCTGAACGGAGCGCTGCAGAACAACCAGGACCCCGCTCTGCAGGCGAGCGCCTGTGACACGCTCGCWGCTGTGCTGCCGCAGGCCTTCATGCAGCTCCCTGTGAGTTCCTTCCTTTTTTGATTAACTCACGTTTGCACCTAACTAATCTTTACGTTTTAGTTAAAGGGGACACGTGCAAAATCCACCTGTTTAGCCATTAAATGCATTTTGTTGTGTGCTTGGAGTTATTTTTAGACTTTCTTGTGTTTCTTTGTTTAGTTCATCTGGCTGAACTGTGAAGCACTGCAGTCTACTTGCTGTTTTTATGTGCTTTGTAAACAAGTTGACATTTATTACCTCCTGTTTGAACCTAGCAAACACTGTGCTTCACAGAGTGTAACACTATTTTTATTTTATTTTAAAGGACAAAACTCAGCTGATGTGCATCACCGTGCTGCTGGGCCTGACCTACGTTGAGAACCACCTGGTGAAGACATCAGCTGTTCGCGCATTGGGGGTCTACATCCTATTCCCTAGTTTGAGAGAGGTAGAGATGTTAACCTTTAATAATGAACATGCAATTAATGAAAAAAAAACATGTGAATGAATAAAATCTAAATTCTCCTCTCAGGATGTGATGTTTGTGGCAGACACTGCGAACATTATCCTCGCTGCCCTCGATGATCGGTCGACGAATGTTCGGGCCAAAGCTGTGTGGTCCCTCGCAAACCTCACCGACACACTCATCATTAACATGTGAGCTACAAACTGCTAACTGGATGGGTTAAATCAAATTAATATGTTGGAAAAATATATATTTGTTTATATTTAACACCGGCTTTTCTTACGTCCAGAGCAGAGTTTTTAAAATTAACTAAAACTAACTAAATAACGAAAACTGAAATAAAAAAAAAACATTTTAGTTAATCAAAATAAATAAAAACTGTAATAAAATGAAAAAACTGTAACTAACTAAAACTATCTTTTTACAAAACTAACTGAAATTATAGATAGAATATCCTTAGTGTTTGTCAATTTATTTTGAGCCATGCAGATCTTTATTTATTTTTTTTTTTGAGTAGTTTCACATTAGCTGTGGGCTGCAACAACACTTGTTTACAATCTGCTGCCATATGACGACAGCAAAAGTTGGGAGAAAGCAGCAACGTCCACTTTGGGATTTTTTTTGAATACGACTGTGAGAAAAATAAAGGCAAGTATCTTGTAGTGGAAACAGGTGATAAAACAGGTGAAATGCTTCTCAAGGGAAAAACTGCATGAATCAAGCTCACACAAGATGCCTAACTATGACCACCTTGACGCTAGCTTCTCAGTAGCTCCTGTGAAAAACAAACGACAAGTAGCACCAGGTTGGAGACAACTATTATCATCGTCCTAAATTAACAATCACCCAAGATTTTATTAGCAAAATTGAGTTATGCAATTATTTTAGCAAGGTGGTGTTATAATAGACTGCTTTAACTAGCGATCAAATAGCTGTTAATTAGTTAACTCACAGGAACATCACAAGCTGGAGGATGCATTGGCAGATATGTTTATTCAAACTATTAAAAAACTAATACTAGAAACTAAACTAAAACTAAGCATTAAAAATGTCAAAATAACTAATAAAAATGATAAAATCCACTGTAAAAACTAATTAAAACTGGTTTAAAAGAAAAAAAGTCACAACGAATTAAAACTAAACTATAATAYAAAATACAAAACTATTATAACCTTGGTCCAGAGTTGAGCAAGAACTGAAATTCACTTCAGTTTATCTATGTAGCACCAAGTCATAACAAATGTCCTCTAAAAAATAAAAAAAGCCAGCAGATTGTGTTGAACCTTCACTTCATCAGTCAATGTCAAGTTTATTTGTATAGCACATTAAAACATTAAAAGCTGACCAAAGTGCTTCACAGTTCAGTCAAGACATATCAAAAAACAAACAAATAATAGGTACAAATACAGAAGCACAATAAATATATGAAAAAGCTCTAACTGAACCTCCAACTCAGTTTTAATCATYAGCCAAAGAAAATAAATGGGTCTTCAGCAGAGATTTAAAAGCCTCAACAGTCTCTGCTGACRGAATATTAAGAGATAAACTGTTCCACAGCTTTGGAGCAGCTATTGCTAAAGCCCGGTCACCTCTAGATTTCAGTTTGGACCTAGGAACTTCTAACAGGAACTGGTTGGTGGACCAGAGTGCTCTGACTGGAGTGTAGATGTTAAGATCACATAAATATGATGGGGCCAGACCATTAAAAACTTTAAAAGACATCAATAAAATCTTAAAATCAATTCGCAGGTGAACAGGAAGCCAATGGAGAGAAGCCAGGACCGGGGTTATGTGTTCATGCTTTTTAGTACCTGTTAAAAGACGAGCTGCTGCGTTCTGGACAGTCTGTAGGCGATGCAGAGATGATTTATCTAAGCCAGCATACAAAGAATTACAATAATCCAAGTGAGCCAGTCTCAGTCTCCCATCCTGAGCTGCACATTGGTGACAGTGGAAAGAAAAAACTCCCTTTTAACAAGAAGAAACCTCCAGCAGAACCAGGCTCAGGACAGGCCATCTGTCAAATATTTCTACATTTTTGCATAAATTAGGATTAAGCTATGTAGTAGCTTTGACAAAGTGTTTGTGATGTGTTTCTCTGTTCCTCTTCATCAGGCAGAATGTTGGTGTGGATTTCCAAGAAGAGCTGTCCGACATGCTTCTGCTGAAGATGTTGCAGGCGGCCACCCGAGCGTCCACAGACAAAGATAAGGTGAGATTAATCACACGACACAAGCACGAGCTCCTGGTGATGATTTGTGAACCTGTTGGCCTCACTTCCGTCCCTCCAGGTGAAGTCGAACGCGGTGCGAGTGCTCGGGAATCTGCTTCACTTCCTGCGTGACAGTCAGATGACCCGCTCTGTGTTCCAGCGCCCTTTGGAGGACGCAGTCCGTGCTCTGGTTAGAACAGTCCTGTCTGAAGCCACCATGAAGGTCAGGTGGAACGCTTGTTGCGCTTTGGGGAATGCTTTCAGAAACCCCGCCCTGCCTCTCGGTAAGTTTGCCTTCGCAGGGCTTTTATCTRGTTTCTGATTCTAGTTTCTCAGTCTGTTGGTCTGCTCTGAAGGTTGCTTTAGAACAGAGATTCTCTGGGTCGTGAGCGCCATCTTGAGGGCTTCAAAAGAACAACAGTTTTTAACTTAGGGACGCAGAGGGCATTGATTGTAAATAAGATGCAATACACTTTCTCACCACTAGTAGCAGTAGTGCGCCACTCAGATGTTTAACAACTTTTTTTAATATGTAGAAGAAGAAACTTAGAAACCTGCAGAGAATGGAAACCTATTTTAAATGAAAAGTAGAAGCAAAAATGAAGGCAACCCTTTAAAAAAGGCCAAAGTTTGTCACTAATGAAGTGCACCTTCTGGTTCTACCATGCAATATTTTAAAAGTTCAAAACATTATCAAATACAGTTGCAGATACAGCTATATTTTAACTTGCACTTTATCAAATTAATTTTTGTAGTTTATTTTTAAACATTTTGTCAAAAAGCTGTTGTTACTATTATTATTTGTCACTAATATGAAAAGCAGCTTCTGGTTCTACCATGCAAAAGTTTAAAAAGGCTTTATTTTCATTTTCACTTTATCTAATTTGTTTTTACAGTTTTTTTATTTGAAACATTTACATTAAATATTTTTGAATGTATTATTTTATGGTTACAATTTTATTTTTTGAATTGTCTTATTTTTGTTATTGTTTATAATGGGGCGGCTGTGGCGGAGTGGTTAGGGGAGTCGTCCTGGAACCAGAAGGTCACTGGTTCGATCCCCCGTCCAGCCGTCTCAGTCGTTGTGTCCTTGGGCAAGACACTTCACCCACCTTGCCTACTGATGGTGGTCAGAGGGTCCGGTGGCGCCGATGCATGGCAGCCCCACCTCTGTCAGTGTGCCCCAGGGCAGCTGTGGCTACAATGTAGTTTGCCGTCATCAGTGTGTGAATGTGAGTGTGAATGGGTGAATGTCTGTTAGTGTAAAGCGCTTTGGGGGTCCGGAGGGACTTGAAAAGCGCTCTATAAGTTCAGTACCATTTACCATTTATATTAAAAATATATATTTTTGTGCTGATAAGCCTGAGTGGTCTGTTGACTGACCTTTGTATTTGTTCAAATAATTGTTATGGGCAGGTTACAATATAAAAATGTTTGTCATAATCATGTCTTGTGAATATTTGACAGGAGTTTTACTTTTAAACTGTAAATGTATTTTATTTAGTTATAATGCAAATACAATACAAATTAAAGCAATATTTAGAATAATTATATTTTTAAACCATGATTTAGAATAATTGTAATTTTGATCCATATGGTAATGTGTGACTGGGCCTTGTGCCTCTTTATGTTGAACAAACTGGGCCCTGAGGTCAAAAAGTTTAAGAACCCCTGCTTTAGAATTTGTTTCTTGCTGACAGAAGCTGCTCCGTGGTCCCATGACGCATTCTCCGCCCTCTGCCACGTCGTCACCTCCTGCCAGAACTTCAAGGTCCGGATCAAATCCGCCGCCGCCCTCGCCGTCCCGGCCCGCCGCAGCTGCTACGGCGACGTGGAGCGGTTCGCCCGCGTGTGGTGTTCGCTGGCGACGGCGCTGAAGAACAGCGAGGACACAAACGACTTCCTGGAGTATCGCTACAGCGCCAGCCTGAGACACACGCTGGCGCGGGCCCTGCTGCACCTGCTCGGCATCAGCGAGGCGCAGGACGTGCCCGTGCTCGGGGCGTCGCTGGCTGGGGAGGAGGGGCGGGGCATCAGGGAGCACCTGGTTAAATATCTGACAGGGGACGGTGGAGGAGGAGGAGAGAAAGACGATGAAGCTGGAGGAGAGAGAAACTCTGAGGCGGACGGTGTGAACCCCCAGCAGAGGATCTGTGATCTGCAGCAGACTCTGATCAGACTTAAAGAGCTAGAGGCTGAAGGAGTGGAGGAAGGAAAGCAGGTGGTGGTTCATTTCATCGAGGATCTTTTAAAGATCTGTGAAGAGTTTTAGCTTTTTATTTTCACGCACTTAAAATCAGAAAAAGTGACTGAAGATGAGCCGATCAGTTATTTTCTGTGTGGAACACAKTGGGCCTCATGCAAGAACCGTTCYTARGCACAGATTTGTTCTTAAATTGTGCTTACGAGTGATTTAGGAGAACAATTCCCCTGAAAGATTTTATTCAGATACGAACAAAATTCACGAGTGGTCCAGACCTGTTGTATATTTTACGAGCAGTCAGTCTGCTGTTATCAGATGGATTTTCTTCACTAATAACTTTATATTTCATTTGTTTCAAGATTAATGCAATTAACACTACAATATTAATATGAAGATTTCAAACTAGAATCTTAAACTGCGTTAATTGAAGTTTAATTTGTCTCAGTATATAATGAGGTCAACGGGAAGTGAACACAACTTTATTCTGACAGATTATTTTTTAAACTAAATTTTGTTTTGTTGAGATTTATTCAGAACAGCAGCTATGCGATTTTCTCCAAAGTGCCAGACATATCTTGGAGACATTTTAAAATGCTTTCTTGATTCTTCCGAACCGCATCTGACACCACCATCGGTCCGGGCTGTGGCTCTTCTTCTGAATAAAAATAAATATTTAACACAGTTGTTTACACTTAAATTAAAAATATTTGACTAAAGGAAATGCGGAGCAGGACTAGAGAGATATAAATATGATTTAGATTTTTATTTCTGTGACTGTACGACCCAAAGGAGACACGGCATAAACAGCAGTCGTCATTTCATTCCTTGGTTTTAGCAGCTCCTTTAATTCCACAGCTGACGCTGCTAAAAAGGACAGATTTTCTTTTTAATCTCCAAACTCGTAAAGTTATTCTTTTCACTTTGCTCTGCCATTTTCATAAATGGACACTTCCTGGTATGTGGGGCAGTAAACACAGCCTTATATGGTGTTTTTAGGCTGGTAGATTATGCTAATCTCCTCTCGTGCATGAAAATCTGATACACATTCATCAGTTTACGCTCCTCATTTGCACACTTTTCCTGAAGATAGAAGAGTTTGTTGAATCTGACGTGGCTTGTTTGTATGAGACCTTAAGAAAAAAAAAGAGAAATTTAGGATAAAAATAMGAAAATGTTCTTGCATGAGGCCCAATGTTATGTTGATTATTGCAATCATGAAGCAGATAGATATGAACATTGTCTATTAACCACAGCAGAGATGGCTGACTGAACATTAATCATGTTTTATTTCAGAGGTTCTACAGTCCCAACATGTTTATTCCTGTGTGGATCAGGTTTTTTCTAACTTTTCCAAATGTGGAAAAATATAAAAGTGTCACTCAGCTGACCATGAAGGGCTTTCTGATTCATAAAACTTCCTGTAAAACAAAACTGGAAGAAAACTAACAGACTCATATTTATTGTAATTTTGTATAATGTTGAATGACTTCAGTGTAAAGAGTTTTTGAGTATGGGCTTGATAAAGCTCTATGTGTTCAGGCTATTTATTCATGGTTACAAAGCAAATGGGTGAGTGGTTTAGATACAGTCTTGTGGAAAATTTAGAGCCAAGTAGCTGTGATTTTTATGTCTTGCAATCCCATTAAAGGGGACAGATCAAACCATCAACTTAACTTTATATCTCTTCATTCTATTGAGCTTTTTACAGTTATTAATGCACATGCATAAAATCAAGCATCACATGATTAAATAATTACTTATAGTCAGCAGCGTTCATACTATTCTTTTGGTCCTTTGTACCTGCTTTTTTGTTGACTTTTGGATATAGGCATTTTTATAAATTAGTTTTACTGGAATTTAATGTTGTGATAACATTTCCTCAATGTGCAATGTTGCTAGGAGTTGGAACGACTTTAGATCACAGCTTAAACATTTAAAGATGAACAATGTTTAAGTACCGTATGTTCCAACAAACTGGAAGTAGGCAACATATGTAGARCACAAAAACTGTAAAAAGGTCAAAGGAATCAATCAAAAGCAAGTTCTCGCTCCTGAGTGTCTAGTGCCTTAATCATCAATGCACAGCTGTAACAGAAATCAAACTGTAAAACGCCTGCACACGGTTGTGTGTCATTTTTATTGTAAAGCCAAATAAACTACACATTCATGTTTAAGCTTTGCAACATGTTATAAATTGGTTCCACATACATTTTTTAATTGAAAGTGCAACTACACTCTTTTAACATTTAAATAAAACATAAAGTGAGTATTATTATTTTTGTTTGAGTGCAAGTGTAACATGAGCTGTCACTTTTACAACTGGGATCAGTGCTGCTAATTTTTTCATACATTTCAAAAAAAAAATTGTGTATTTGAAATTACTTATATTTCATGTGATTGTATAAAAGACCATTTTTGGTTTGTATTTAAAACTGCGAGGATGATTAAGGCTTTAGGAAGTTGAATAATTCAAGAATACCTGCAATGCCGTGTCTGAGCTCCAGGGGGCAGCAGAGTTTAGCAGTGAATGACCCGGATGTTGATTAGCGCTGTGTGGGAACACCACGCTGCCTGTGTGCTTCTGCCACACACCAATGGATGCTTTCGAGCTGTTTCGAAAGCTCGGAACTGGGGCTAAATTCGACTTGAAGAGATTTGGTCAAGACGCCGCTCGGTTTAAGGTGAGTTTAATATAAGTAGGTAATAAATACTAAGCTGCAGCAGACAGCAGCGCGCACCACTGCTAATGTTAGCTAGCTGCTATTTTCAATTTAGTGGAGGACTGCAACAAGTTTTACAAGTTGCCCTATGGGTTAAATACAAGTCTCCATTTTAACCTATGTGATAAATTTGTAGTTTTCCAGAACTCCAGGAGGAAAGGCTGCATCAGACTTTGTCTCTGAGATTGATTACTTTGGCTCAGGGACAACATATGGAGCCCAGAGAAAGGATGAGGAGGGAAGTGGCACTGGAGGATCGACAGAAAAGGGCAAAAGGAAGCGCAAAGAAGAGGAGGGAGACGTGAGGTGCAAGAAGAAAACGACCAAAAGCAACCAGGTGGAGGTGGAAGGTAAAAAGGCAAAGATTTTCAAGTCTTCAGCTGTAACACTTTCAATGAATCATATTTTAAAGTTTAACCCATAATAGTTTTAAAAACCAAATATGTCAAAGCAGACATATAGTTGCCTCTTACAGCTATGCTTTTAAAATGTGCATTTTCTTTTAAAATGGCTTCTGAACAATTTGAACAAATAGAGGCAGCTTTGGTATTACCGGTAAGCTAAGAATCAACATGTTATAGCTGTCTATGTTAGAGTCTTGCCTTTCTTCTGTTTGTCTCAAGGTAATGGTCGGCAGCTGAATGAGACTCAGGGCATCACTTGGACCTCCTCACTGGACAAAAAAATCCACAACGTGCAAACAGACGGGAAGGAGAAATCCTCGCTGAAGAGGCTGAAGCAAATTCACCAGGAGAAGGTTTTTATAAAACCAATCATGTTCTATTGAAATCAAATATTCTGGAAAACTACTTTGCTGAGCTGTAGCATTATATTTCAGTCTTTTTTTCCTCCCCCTTGGTTTTATTTTCAAGGTGAATCGTATTCGTGCTAAACACCGTATAAATGTGCACGGCAGCGACMTGCCCGACCCTGTGTGCACATTTGAGGAGCTGCAGTCGGAGTATCATCTCAACGCGCGCATCCTTCAGAACCTCAGAGACGCAGGGCTGAACTCTCCGACGCCGATACAGATGCAGGCGATACCGCTCATGATGCACGTGAGTACACGCTGACACGCTTCACGGTTGTTGAACGAAGGGGAGTCTGATCGCATCGTTCGTCGCTCAGGGTCGGGAGCTCTTGGCCTGCGCTCCCACGGGATCAGGAAAAACYTTGGCTTTCTCCATCCCGCTGCTCGCCCACCTGCAGCAGCCAGCAAACCTCGGCTTCAGAGCGCTGATCATCTCTCCAACCAGAGAACTGGCCAGCCAGGTACACAGACACGTTAGAGTTTTCAGATCCGTTAGAACAGGGGTTCTTAACCTTTTTGACCTCGAGGCCCAACTTGTTGAACACAAAGAGGCACGAGGCCCCGTCAGACATTACAAATGTATGAAACGAAATGATAATTATTCAAAATCTTGGTTTAATTTGTATTGTATTTGCATTATAGCTAAATTAAATACACTTACAGTTTAAAAGTAAAAACTCATGTCAAATAATCACAAGACATGTTTATGACAACCTGCCCATAACAATTATTTGAACAGACCACCCAGACTTATCAGCACAAAAATAACTTTTTTAACGAACATTGACAAAAATAGACAATTCAAGAAATAAACTTGTGGTTATACAATAAATACATTCAAAATGTTTAACATAAATGTTTCAAATAAAAAAAACTGTAAAACTAAATTTGATAGAGTACAAATGAAAATATAGCCTTTTTAAACTTTTGGTAGAACCAGAAGCTGCTCTTCATATTAGTGACAAACAATAACAGTAACAACAGCTTTTTGACAAGTTTAAAGTTTCTTTAAAATACATTCAAAATGTTTAATAATAAACTACAAAAATTTAATGCAAGTTAAAATATAGCTGTATCTGCAAATGTAACTGATAGTGTTTTGAACTTTTGAAATATTGCATGGTAAAACCAGAGGCTGCACTTCATATTAGTGACAAACTTAGGCCTTTTTGGACGAGTTACTTTCARTTTTGCTTTTACTTTCCATTTTTTAAAATAGGTTTCCATTCTCGGCAGTTTTCTAAGGTTCTTCTACATATTAAAAAAGTTGTTAAACATCTGAGTGGCGCACTACTGCTACTAGTGGTGAGAAAGTGTATTGCACCTTATTTACAATCAATGCGGTCCGCGGCCATCTGCGGCCCAAAGTTAAAAATTGTTGTTCTTCTGAGGCCCTCAYTAGGAACGCGGCCCATGGGTTAAGAATCTCTGCYTTAGAAAATAAGTAAAGCTTTAGTAGTTTGTCAGTTTTTATGATTCTAAACAATTCCTGCAGTCAGTTTTGTTGCGTTCAGACTTACAGAGAGCTGCTCCGCCTGTCGGACGGAGTCGGGTTCAGAGTTCACATCATCGACAAAGCTTCCCTGGCTGCCAAGAAATATGGACCACAATCAAACAAGAAATACGGTGAGAGAAAGCAAATGTTTTTATAAATAAAAATAAAACAGGGAGTTCATTTTCCCCCTCATCGTTTGAATCCCYTGTTTCTCTTCAGACATCCTCGTCAGCACTCCGAACAGACTGATCTACCTTCTGAAGCAGGATCCTCCTGCTGTTGACCTCAGCAGGTAGCATTTTATTTGTTCTCTGCACGAGTTTTTATTTTATTTTATTATTATTCTTTTATTATTTTCGGTTCTTTATTCACCTGACTGTTTTGTTGTGTTCCAGTGTGGAGTGGTTGGTTGTGGATGAGGCAGATAAGCTGTTTGAAGATGGTAAGACTGGATTCAGGGAGCAGCTGGCCACAGTTTTTCTCGCCTGCTCTGGTGCAAAGGTGCGCAGGGCTTTCTACAGCGCCACGTGCACGCCGGTGGTAGAGCAGTGGTGCCGGCTGAACCTCGACAACCTGGTTTCTGTCAACATTGGACACCGGTAATGCAATAATTATTAATGGCAACAATTATCTCTCCTGTGGATTTATTTAGTGGTTTTTGCCCCACTTTGTTCTGTTCAGAAATACAGCCGTGGATACGGTGGAGCAGGAGCTGCTGTTTGTCGGGACAGAGAACGGCAAGCTGGTGGCCATGAGGGACATCATCAAAAAAGTAAGAACGCTTCAAAGAGCTGTSGTTTTTACGCTTTTTCAGATCGACTGAAGGGATGTTCTTGTTGCTGCGTTTCAGGGTTTCCTCCCTCCCATGCTAGTGTTCGTTCAGTCCAAAGAGCGAGCACGAGAGCTCTTCCACGAGTTGGTGTATGAAGGTATCAACGTGGACGTGATCCACGCCGAGCGCACACAGCAGCAGGTACGCTTCAACAGCAGAAAGTTTAAGTTTGACTCGAGGAAGCTGTCTGAAGGTTTCTGCCTCGGCTCTTCTGTTTCAGAGGGAAAATGTGGTGAACAGCTTTCGCTCCGGTAAGATTTGGGTGCTGATCTGCACGGCTCTGCTCGCCAGAGGAATCGATTTTAAAGGAGTGAACCTCGTCCTGAACTACGACTTCCCCACCAGCGCTGTGGAGTACATCCACAGAATCGGTTAGTTTGAATGGCAGCAATGGAAAAACAGCAATTTATTGTTAGAATAATAACGTTACAAAACTAAATACTTTATGATCTAAACATTTTAACCCATTTTAAAGCTTTTATGTTAGTCAACCAATTGTTTAAATACTAAATGATACCACAGACATTTGTTCTCTTTTTGTGCCCATTAGTTTCTTCATGTCTCTGTTTCAGGTCGAACTGGCAGAGCAGGGCATCGGGGGAAGGCCATCACCTTCTTCACAGAGAACGACAAACCGTTGTTACGCAGGTGAAACTTTATAAAGAAACTTAGTGTGTGTTTAATTATTAAAGTTTATTTCAAGTTTGAAATACAAAACTTAACCAGCAACAGTCATGGTGAAGCTACATAAATTTAGATTATTGCTCTCAACATCTTTTACCTTTGGAGTCTTTACAGGTATCATAAGCTGCTGAATACTTAAAGTGCTTAAATCTTATTTAATTAGATTTAATTTATGTTCTGGTATTTGTTTATTTGAGAGTGACAGGACACGTTAATAGTTGTCAATGCATTAAAGAAATGTTTGTTTTATTCTTTTTTTCTGAAATGTGTTTTTGTGCATCTCATCCCAACAGCATTGCTAATGTAATAAAACAAGCTGGCTGTCCTGTACCAGACTACATGATAGGTTTCAAGAAAATACACAGGTAATAGATACAGATGACGATGCTTAACACACTCAAATAAATGTTTTGTTTATTTATTTTCGAGTTACCCCTCATTATTTTTAAGCTTTGGTCATGATTGTCTTGTTTATGACATTTCTCTTTAGTAAAGTAAAACGGAGGCTTGAGAAAAAACCTCCCAAGAGAAACACCATCTGCACAACTCCTCGCTTCCTAATGAAGAAAAAAGGCAAAGCTCAGAAAACGGAGCAAAAGCAAACAGCAGGAACTGAACCCCCAACTGCAGAACAACAGCAAGAAGAGGTGAAGAAGACAAAAGGAGGCGGGAAAAGAGATGCATCGAAAGGAAGAGGAAAAGAAAAACGTAAAAACACAGCTCAGAAGATGGGATCGAATTCATCGGGAGTGAAGTTAAAAAAGTAATAAAGGTGGTCTTTGTGTGCATTTAATGGATTACAGGAATATGTGAAATGCTGTAATGAAGTAAAATAACCATAATATTATGATTGTGTCTTTAACAGGAAGAAGGGCCTGAATGTTTCATCAAAGACGGTCTGAGGAACAACTGCTGATAAGCAGATTAATGAGGACTTTGACTTTTCCATCAGTATATTAGTTTTCACATTTGTGCATTGTATTATCTGAATAAAAAAATCAATAAAAGTTTATATACCATTTTTGGTTGGTTATTTCACTTTCTATGATAAATCTGAGTTATTAACCGGGCATAAACTCCTAGTAAAACAAGACTGCAGTTTGAGAGCAAAATGCCCTTTTTGGATGTTAAACTARGGAGTCTAGTATTGTGCTTATTCATTATTAGCTTTTCATGTTAAAAGCATTTTAAAATGTTTTGACAAAACCACTAAATGGACAGGAGTTGGAAGAAATTAAAATGAAGGAAATAACTTACCTTTAACTTCTAAAATACTGTTAGGCCTATTTTTTTTTTTTATCCTAAAGACAAAGTGACATTTGTGTGATTTACTTAAAGACTTCCAAAGGTTTATCCATTAAAAGATATAACTCAAAACTTTTAAAGACATCTCAGATATTGTTTTCTCTATTACAGCAAATAGTTTACATAATACAGCTGCTATATTTGTTATATATAACCACAGGTTTATATATAAAGGCCTTTATTTCTGTGTATAAAGCTGCATTCAGACACGCACTCTGAGCACTGGTGTAATATCGCGATAGTGTCGTGAAGTCTCGCCCCTGCATTATCTGCCGGAAACCCCCTTCCGCTCTTCCTTTCTCAACATGGCACCGAAGGCGAAGAAGGAAGGTTTGTGAATCTCCTAAATCTGAATGAATAATCTTCACATTTCGTCGTCTTGTCCCCTTTATTAATGACCAGATTATTTCGATTCAAAAAATACGAACCCTCAGTGTTGTAAAACAACTGCTTACAAGTTTTTAAATAAGCATTTACGGTAGAAAGCGTGTCTACTGTCCTGGGTTGACCAGATGCTAGCAAATGTAGCATCTAGTGCTAATGTTGCCGACAAAACGTGGTATACACAGCAGTGTTTTCTGCTATTATGTTGTTACTCCGTTTTTGTAAAATACTTGGCTAGTTATTTTTTTAAGTATTTGTTGACACCTTTATAGTTTATTCTTACAACCAGTTCGTCATGACTTAGCAGTTTGACTTCAGGTTGTAATGGTGCATCGTAGGTAGTAATACAGGTGTGTTGTTGCTTGAGAGCCGTACATAATCCGAAATGTAAAGCATGGTCATATTTACGATGATAGAAGATAAGTGTGGTAATTTTAATGAAATTTTGATGTCATGGTTCATTGTTGAATTAAAGCGAGCTAGATTGCCCAGTACTTTAGATTGTAGGTAACTTTACGTGGTACAATTTAGGTTAAAACAAGAAACAAAGTGTTTAAAGTTCAAAGGTACCATTGTGTGAACATTTACACATTTTTATTTGTTGATGTAAAACACTAGAGCATATTAAAGATGGTTGGAGGATGGTGTATTTGCTTTACAATTGTGTAGTGTGCATCTAAAAAGTTGTTTTCTTATTCTCAGCTGTCCCTGCCAAGACTGAGGCCAAGTCAAAGGCCCTGAAGGCCAAAAAGGCTGTTCTWAAAGGTGTGCACAACCAAAGGAAGAAGAAGATCAGGACCTCTCCTACCTTCCGTCGCCCTAAAACCCTTCGTCTTCGCAGACAGCCCAAGTATCCACGCAAGAGTGCTCCCCGCAGGAACAAGTGAGTGTTGACTGATCATGTTACAAATGAAATATTGAACACCGTGCACATGATGGTAAAAATATAGCGATCAAAGTATGACACTTCCTGATTCCAGATTATGAACTGATGCACTGTTAAGTTTTTGGGGTACAATGCAGTCTATTTTTTTTCGAGACTTCATAAACATTTTTGTATAATTTTTGTTTTCAGGCTGGATCATTATGCCATCATCAAGTTCCCTCTAACCACAGAGTCTGCTATGAAAAAAATTGAAGACAATAACACACTTGTGTTTATTGTGGACATCAAGGCCAACAAACATCAGATCAAACACGCCGTCAAGAAGCTGTATGACATTGACGTCGCCAAAGTCAACACACTCATTAGGTAAGACGTCCTGGTCTTAATACAGGGCAACATCAGACATATTTTGGGAAAATTGCTGATTTATGTAGTGTGCTGGATGGAGATCATAAAGCTTAATTAAGTCTGGATTTCATCATGAGTTGGTGTAACAACAAAACTTCTGTTTACCATGTCATTTAACACTACTGCCCAAAATAGGTAAATTCCCAAAATGAAATTATAGTGCATGAGCCAAACAACAGATTGCATCATCAGGTTTTAACATCAGGTCATGTTGTAGGACACTTTGGGTTTAAGAGAGTAAGCAAGGCAAGCATAATTATCTTTGGTGGCCCGTCTTGTTTTTTGAACAGATTTTATCTTGTACATTTATTGTAATGTTTTGTCGGGGAGTAAAACTCTTTACAGAATGTTTAATTTTCATGTGAAGAAATACTTTTACTCACTTTACTTCCTCTGTCAGGCCTGACGGTGAAAAGAAGGCGTACGTTCGTCTTGCACCGGATTATGATGCATTGGATGTTGCAAACAAGGTAAGTTTTGTCATGGGTTAATGTATGGTTTTAGTTGTTTTTTCACTTTTGTGCACATGATGTAAACTTTTTTTATTTATCTGATTGCCTGTGATGCTTTCAAAGGAACCACTGATGCCAAATGATATAGAAGTAGATGTGTTCACACTTCGAGTGAGCTTCATGTAATTCGTGTACTTTTTATTTTTCGTTTCACAGATTGGCATCATCTAAACTGGCTGAATTGTAGAAAAATAAATATTTGTAAAAACTTAATCTGTCTCCTTGTGTGTTTTAAAAATTCTGTCAAACATTACAGTTTCTATTTAAGCTTTGTCCACACCTGACTGTAAAAMGACTGGGCTATATAAGATGTGAACGTATCCTAATGTGGTCAAAGTCTAGTGTTTGAACTCGATATTTTCAGAATTTACACTTGCAGAATGAGCAGGTGCTGTATGACTTTCCTAAGGTCAAGTTATAATTTGTGTTGCACAGGTATACCACTTACAGTTTAAGAAAAAACCCATTATAACGTACTGTTTATTGATCATGTAGATATAGCTAACAATTAGAATGCAAATTAAGCTATTAAACATTTTTAAAAAAGCAACGTTACCAATTTAGCTCAACATTTCTGCACGATTGTGACAAGTATTGCATTTAAGGAAACAACAGATGTGATATTATTGCACTGATTATAAACTATTTCCCCCTATTCAATAAATTAACAGGATACAAATGTTTAATATGAAAACTTTCTACAAGAATTAGCATAAACTGGTCACATTTAATCACATGGGTGCAACACCAGCTGATTAGGAGAGGAAGGTTCGGACAGTGCCTTTAACCAGGCCTCTGCAGATTGGGCACTTTCGAAGAGACGGCGCACACTCTTTGCACACCACAAGGTGTCCGCAGGGGATGAAGACGATGTTGACCTCTTTGTCCATACACACCTTGCAGGTACGCTCCTCCTGCAGGCGCCGCAGCTGCTCCTCCATTGGCAGATCTGCAGTGGGGGAAGGAAAGATTTTGTCAAATTGATTTTTTTTAAAGTTATTAAATACAAACGTTTATCCTTCTGAGCTTCAATTGTGTTTTCATACCTGAAAGATCTTGGCTCGGTGAGGAGGCTTCATTTGACTGAGCTGAGGGTAAAAAGGCCAAGCTTTAAAATAATAATCTAAATAAAAGCATAATGTAGCCAAGACTAACAAAACATTTTGTTCAACACAACAATAAAATACGTTTCCTAACTAACGAGTCTGACCAGACAGCTGTGAAAGACATACCCATGAGGTCTCTGAGGAGATGGACGTCATTTTTCTGGATCCAGTTGCGGAACACCTCAGCAGCAGCATTTCCTTTAGTGAGAACGAGCTCTATCAGCCTGGCGGTTTGCTGTTGGGCTGATGTCTGAGCCTGGAGGCCGCTGTACTCCTCTGCAGCTGCAGGTTGAAAGGAAAGAAATTATTTCACTTGAACACACGTTTGGCTATATTTTTTCTGTTGTACTAAAAATAAAAGAGGCATACACAAAACATTCTGCTCTCTTAGATGCTCCAGCACGGGTTCGACGCTCTTCAGGCGCTGGACCAAAGCTGCTTGGTGTCTCTTTACAAACGTGAAACCATCTGGAACAAGGGAGACTAAATTAATTAATGTTCAACTTAATATAAATAAATAAACATAATATTGTGACAGTAGTACCTGATGCCATGGCCTCAGCCAGCATCTCCTTCTCCTCCTCCCTCTTCTGGTCTTCGGCGCTCAGCAGGTCTGAAACCAGCTCCTGGACCGTCCTGTAGTTTTCTCCACTTGTTAGGATCTTGCTCTGGACTGTTTGCTTCACCAGGCTGCGCTCGAATCCCATCTCTAAAGCAGATTTAATGACAGGGGTGTTCATCATGACAGCATCTTCAGACCGCTCCTCCCCTGGACCCAAGTGGACCACTGAAAATTGCAGCATGTCAGTATTTTTACAGATAACTGAATCTTTGTGTTGGTTAATAAACAGAATTGTTTACAACTCACCAGGAGGATCCATAAATTCTCTGGAGTTGTCTCCATTTGTTAAAAGCTTTTTAAGAAAAAGAACAAAAACTTTATTTTGCCAGCCAAATAACTGGAGGAAAATAAAAATGTTGCTTTTTAATAACCTGTTCAAACAGCCGTGGAAATCGAGCTTGGATCTGATGAACAAACTCTTGTCCTTTTTCTTGAAGCAAATATTCACACCTGTGATAAACCAAAGAGTCATTATTAAAAGACCAATTTTAGAGATTTATTAACAAGAAGTGTAAAAAAAATACTTTTTCTCATCACATGATCTACTTAAATTAGAAGGGAAGCATTTACCGAGGAAACCATTTAGCATGTTCCACCCAGGGATCGTCTCCAGACTCCCAGCACCGCAGGCCTCCATCACAACAGAAACACTTGACGTCATCGTTTCTCCCTTTGGAGGGAAGAAAGAAAAAACTTTCAGTTTAACAGGGAGTTTAGGGGATTTTTAAGGGTGTTATTGATCTATGATGGAACTGTACAGTCATGTTTTGATTTACTGTAAGAAAATTTTTTACGTATGATTAGTCTTTCATAAAAAAATGTGACTGTATGGAATTTCCACAGCAAATGAAACTCAAATATAGAAACTGAAAAAAATACCTGTTTTGACAAGAACTCCCCCTAGACTCAGATCTAATGACATTTAAAGTTGTTTTTATTGAAAATCTAAAAAAAAAAAAACTACCAACAATCGCTATTTAAACTACCAACAATCGCTATTTTTCACTAAAGGGAAGTATGGTTTGTTTTTAACATTCTCATCCTCTTCTCTCTGGACTTTGAAAACCACTTATATTGATTTGATTGTATGGATGAATGAATGTTTTATGTGTAAAGCACACTGGTTCTGTTTATCTATAAGCATTTCATATTTATGAACCAGATATTTTACAAATGAATAAAACTCATTGTTTGATTTAAAAAGCTATAAACATACCCCAACATATAACATACTTAATATGTGTTGACAAATAAAGCCACAGTGAGACAACAGAAGCCTCGATGATTTCGACCGTACCGACATAGTAGAAGCCGGCTTTAGCCAGCTGCTCAGGCCGCACAGGAATACGAGACGGCCAGTTGACAAAGGTGAGCAGCCGCTCCTCGCTCTGCTGCATGGATGGGTTGGACACGTTGGTGAGGGTAGGAGCCCCGGCAGACATTTGGGACGTTCCTCCTAACGCTGCGGTTGCGGCGGCGGCGGCCAGCGACACGTTGTCAGCCCTGTCTCCYCGGACAAATCGACAGTTTGGATAATGTCTTTGGTGCTCGGATACAGCTCTGTCACCCGGCTCCCAGTTATTCAGCTGAGAAGGAAAACAAAAACATGCTTTGTGCCGTTTAAACATCCAGAAACACACATCACTTGAAGAGTAGACGACCCTCTTGTTCTAGTTTGTGTAAAAAAAACATACCTGCCCACCGCAGCTGAAGCAAGCCACTCTGTCCCCTTGTCCCAGGTAGTAGAAACCTGCCTTGGCGAGCTCTGCGGGGGTGATTATTGAGAGTGACCAGGACTGAAAGGATTCCAGGCGATCCTGCTCCCTACGCATGGTGGGGTTATGGCACGTCGGTCTCTGGTGGGACATGTCCTCCACACCGCGAGAAGTCAGCGGGCTGGAAGGAGGCGGAGCTGAGAAAGCTGTGTTTAGGAAACCAACCGTTTCTTCACCTTGACCTGACTGGTTAGGAGCAGCTGGGCCAGGACCAGAAAGCTACAGAAGACAGAAACATATGATTAGATCAAATTGTAGAAAACAAAGACGACTTTTGTCTACAAAAGTGTTGTATTTGATAAACGTTTATTTTTAATCTTACTGGAATAGCTGGGGCGATGCGGAGTGGTGAGAAGGCTGAATGAGAGGAGGAGAGCAGGTTGGTGGTGGATGGGAGGCTCTGGATGAAGGAGCAAGAAGGAGAGAGCTGCCTGTGCCTCTCTATTGGACAGTCTCCAGTCTGCCAGCCCTCGGCCGTCACGTTGCACCGGAAACACTGAACGCGGTCGCCCGTACCGGTGTAGTACCAACCCGCCCTCGCCAGGCTCCGCTCTGTGACCGGGGACGCCGGGAAACAAGCAAAGGTGGAAAGTCGGAAGAGCTCTGGAGAATAAAAACAACAGCATTTTGTCACATATCAAACGATTAAATGTAAGCAAATGAACAAATACATGGATAAAAAAAGAGAAAACTACCTGAGGAGTTGTCATATTGTAGGTCAGGCGGGGGCCCGTTGCGACACAAGCCCATCAAAAATGGGCTTTTTTTTAATTGAAGAAGAGTTTCCATTAATGGATTTGATTGTAAGAGGAAAAAAGAGATGTCCATTATAGGGAGAGGGGTTTGAGAAAACCCAAGGTCTTGTTCTCAATCAAACACACACACACACACACACACACTCTCAGTCAAAATGAAATGGAGTCCGTAGACAGACACTGGTGGACTTAAAAGAAAAAAAGAAAATGAGATTTACATGAGAAACTCAAGTGCTCCTAAGAAAAGACAACTACCAGCCCAGCAACTGTCATTACACAGCACTGCAAACACCTTTTATTTGTCCTCAAACCTCACATTCTCTGAATATCAACTTGCTCCTATCGCCTGTACCAAGCAGTGAGTTCAAACACAGAACTGCAGAAACTCCAGCATCGTCTTTCCAGTAACAGTGTATGAGAATATACGTCTAACTAAACACTGTGCCATAAAAAGGATGATCTATTTAAATCCTGGGATTAAAAGAACACCCTGATTGTATTTATTGTGAGACGGTCAGAGTCAGATCATCCAGGATCAGTGTACACTTTGTCTTCTACTTTTACTGACTTCCAATCTAACAATTTAAACTTTGACATTTGGTTGGTGAGTCTGTATATAAAAGTAAAAACAAAACAAAAAATAAACCCAAACACACACACATATACACAAAGACCCGGGAATGTGTGCTCTCAAACCCCTCCCCCCATCCTGGACATCTCTTTTGTGGGTGTCTAAGCTTCCATAATTGAATAGTAACAACCCTCTTAAAATGTTTTAATCCTTTAGGGGGAAGATGAAACGCGCCTCCTCAGATTTATTGTTGGCAAAACCTGTTGAAAAAGAAAAAAAATGAAATGAAGAAAATGCCTTTTTTTAAACAAAGTTTCAGTTTCACTATTTAGACACTTATAAGCTTTAAACATTTATTGTAACTCTTCAAAGATTTGTCAAGTAAACGTAAGTAAATGTTGCATCAGTGTGTTTTGTGTAACCTGAACCTAAAGCAAGAAAGCCCTTCAGATTTTTTTTATTAACTAGAACTGAATTATGATTAACTGTAGAAAACATCCCATTTAACCAATAAATATTAAAATAAGCACTTCAAGCCTATTTACTAACAAAKCTTAAATCCTAATAATGCAGTTTTAGTTGTGATAACTTTAAAATGAGTAACTCGGTCAATTTCATCAAGAGCAATATTATCTATAACTAATGTAATCAGCGACAGGTGTGGTTTTTTCATCTGACTGTCTTTTAAAATATTCTGTTTAGAAGAAGTTACAGCCCAATGTGTGCGGGTTAATATAACGTTCATGTAAAGTATATTTCACAGAAAATAATGCAGAACAAACGCATAACTTAGTATCGTTAACATTATTTTCCCTTGCTGAAAGGGTACTTTCCACTTCTACATCAGACAGAACAGACTCCTTTGTCCGCTTTGTTCTACTTTAGCAAACATTTACCGGAATCATGGTGTTTGATAATTAAAGTTATGACAATTTACATTTGGAACAAAACAGTATTTCTTATTTAATAATGAACTAAAGTGTAATGACGTTTAAGAAAAGAAAAATCTACGCCCAAATTATTTGTTTTGCCTAGCGGCCATTAGCCTAGCCTAGCATGCTAACAGTTGTTTAGCCATGAATGCTAATATTTATTAACTCCACGCTCCGGCACAACAGTTTGTTTCAGTATAAATTAAAACTAAACCGGGTGTGATAAACGACATGAAATAGTAGCTAAAAAAACACACTAAAAATTGCACGGCCAATTCAGATTAACTCACCACCTATCTATGTTCGTTCTCGGAAAGCCCCGAAGATTCTCGCCGACTACAGAGCTTTCAAGTGACGTCACTTCCGCTCCTACTTCCGTTTTTATTGAAATCAATGAAATGAAAGTAGAAATCTAAAAAATATTCAATGAATGCTATCATTCTGTCCCTGCGGTTTTTTAAAATTTGATGAACATTTAGAAGCAAGTGTTTCAGTTTAACATATGAAAAATAACAGCTGTAAAAGTTCTTACTCTTTTATTACAGTGATTATATCTAAAAGTTTGACCTTTATTTACGGGGTCAAACAGATTTTACTAACCTAAAAGAAGCTGTTAATCACAGGTTATTTTAAAGAGAACTTTTTAGTCACTACAAATACTAATATCAAAAGTTACAAAAGCTCATCATTAAAAGTGGTGGCACAATTTAAGGAGAATAACAATAGTAAAACATTTTTAATAATACCACATGGAACATGTATGATGTGTGGGAAGTGTTATTGCAAAATAAACCTGCAAAATATAAAAACTATTACTTCTGGCTGTTTAAATGACAAGATAAAGATTATCAACAGAACAAGGTACTTACACACAGGCGAAGCTGAAGGCCGGAAAGAGCCTGTGGGAACCTCTCGCTGAGCAGTACTTTGTATTCAGTGGCATTTCCCTACATCAGCCACTCCTCCAGATGAGTCATGATCATCTCCGTCATACCAGTTCCATGACCTTACTCACTGCAGGTGACTTCCACCACAGCAGCAGTCATGGTGTTTTCCAGTTCATTTAGTCAAATTTGCAGATCTGTTTTAAAGGTAGGTTGGGCAACATAAAATCTATATTACATATAGTTTAATCAAGTAATGTAATTTTAAAACAGTAAAAACATCAAATATAAGAGTATATAATGTGGGGCATAGATTTGGAAAAAAAAACTAGACGTAACGTAGCCAATATTAACTCTAAAAAAGATTTGAGAAATCAGACGACAATTAGGTTAGTTCCTTCAATAATCTTTTTATGAGACTGTCCACAAAGTCACATGACAGGAAGTCAGGAGTTTTCCAAACTGCTTATCTGATGATACACATCTGCTAGTAACATGATGGACACACCAGGTGTTGCATCACTTCATTACCTTGCTGTGGGTTAGCACAGAGGTGGCAGCATCATGCTGTCAGGAGGGATTCCCCCCCCCCCCTCAAACTAAAACTGAATCAAATTAATCTTTGCTGTGGTTTAAAAAAAAAAAACTGCAGAACAAATACTAACAAACGGGAGAGAAGTCAAAGAGGAAATAATGTCATGCATGTAGAATAAAATACAAACGACTTTTAGACTGAATCATCAGAGCGATACAACTGGAGTGGATATCATTTTCAATACATTGATGACGTGTTTGGGGGTGTGGCCTGTTTTCATTACTACATACACATGATGGATTAGTTAAATATTAATTTTAGTCATGATAACTAGAAACAGGAAGATGTTAAGCGCACAAAATTTGAACGGTATACATGTGGAGGGACGTGTAACAATCCAGCTCTGTCAAAACAGCCCTAACCTGGAAAAAGATCAACATTTTTGAATATGAATATTATTATTAGTCATAACTCAAGTGCTAGTCCCACCAAATTTGAACTCAGTAAACTACATGTTCACAATTCTTTTTTTAATTTGAGACTTTGTACTATTTTAAACTATAAATAGACTCAAATTATATTTTCAAGTTCAGAATAATGTTATTACATTACTTCATGTTTTAACTTGCCCCACAAGGCAAGTCTACTTGACCAATCACGCTTTTGCCAAACTCCGCCCACACAAGAACCTCTGCCTGCCTCCGCCCCCGCCTATTCCAAACCCCGCCCACAGATAATAAACATCCCCTTTTTGTAGTGCAGAGATCCCTTGTAAAATTTGGCCAGTGAGGCTTTATTATTTGAAATAACCTACAATCCCCTTCTGTTCTTCTGTGAATGAACATTTGGCACAGAGTACCAGCGCTGTGCTTAGATATGTTCATCTTATTTACAGGTAATCTTTGCAAAAAAGGCAGTATTTATTCAGTATTTATTAACCAGTATTTTCTATTTTTTTTTATAAAAAAAGAAAAATAAAACAGCACAAAACCAAACCAGTGCGTGTACTCCGGTGTATTTAAAAGTTTATTAAACAGAAACTCCTTTAAAACGATTACATTGAAATTTATATAATTCATGCATAAACAGGTAAAAAAAAAAGTCTGATAGCTTCAAAACTCATCTGTAAATAGAACAATACATGTCAATATATGAAACAAACAGTATAAAGCAAGTGTCATGCATTCTAGGATGAGTAATAAGCTGAATTGTTTGGCACTTGAGGAAACTTGGCTCTTTATGTGAGGATGATGTATAGGTGTAAAACTGTCATATTGCTCCATATACAATATAGAAATCAAGGTGGGTTAGGAGAAATGCTCACCAGAAATTCATAGCTTAAGATTCAAATAAAAAAAAATACACTGCAGAGAAAATAAACAGATTAAAAAGATTATATACTTTGTACGTGCTCAACTCCCCATCTGCATCTGCTCCTGGTAGTGTCTGAAGTTTAAAAAATAAAGTAAAAAAAATACAATATCTGCAATTAGTTGCTTTTGTGAGGAGTCACATCAGACTCCATGTTTTCCACCTTTCCACTGATGAAGCTTAAAGTTTAACAGAACTAACGAGGAATATTTGTCAATAAAGGCTGCTGAAATCTCTGTTTTATTACTGTTCTAGGCATCACAAGTGCCCCAAAAAAGTAAAACATTTTTTTGATTTTGGAAGAACCTTAACCCATTGCATTGTAACCATAATGTGATATTATGAAAGTCTGCACATTCTAATCACATAATAGCAATACTAAAATAAATCATT
Source organism: Austrofundulus limnaeus (assembly GCF_001266775.1). Taxonomy (NCBI): domain Eukaryota; kingdom Metazoa; phylum Chordata; class Actinopteri; order Cyprinodontiformes; family Rivulidae; genus Austrofundulus; species Austrofundulus limnaeus. The sequence goes on along the minus strand of NW_013952419.1, from coordinate 977,229 downwards.
GTCGTCATTTTATTACTATTTTAATAAAATCACCTTTAGAAGTGTAACACCACTGAAAACTGCATTTATGTGGACTTGGTTACTTGGTTTTTATTATAAGACTTAATGCTGATTATTAAAATAAACAAAGATTTTTGGGGAGTTTGAAGATAAAAGTTTGTATGTTCAGGTCTCATTTTGTTCCAAAAAAGACTAAAATTTGTCATAAAAAAAGATGAGGCGTACTCGAGTTTCATCACTGCATAATTATGATGAAAAATAATTCAGGACTAAATTAATTTTAGAAATTAACTCAAAACAAAGACGCATCAAAATATTTGGATTTACCCAATGAACTCAAGGAAAACTGACAGAGACCATCAATAAACTAAAACTTGTCAGTATTTCTGAGTGGTTAATAAAGTCTCTCTAAAAAAATCATTAAGAATTTTAAAAACCAATACTAAACCATGAGATAAGGGAGTATACGAAAGAACTGTTTAAGTTTGAGGACGTACAAGTTTTAAATTTTGTAGGTTAAACCGTTCCCAGGCTCAGATGGCCACTAGAGGGCGTCGTTTCTTGAAAAACAGAACTGTGGTACGTTCCAAGACAACACCGTTAAATAGAAACCTACAATAAATACTGCCTCTGAGACGACCGCCRTCAACGCTGGAAGGCACCAAACTCCTAAAATAAAAAGCAATCCTAACAAAACCTATATCCGTTTTAAAAATAGCCAAGACATTTGAAACCACACGATCTTACAGCACGGTTATTGTATCTTTTTTTTTTTTTGAGCAGAGGTGAAGAATGATTTAAATTAAAACCAGATGAGTTTCCTGCATTTAGTTCATTATAGTGATCTTAAGTTCKTTTACTGAAGACTTCCTTTGTCTGCTGCTGTCGTCTTCTGTTTAAAGTTGAAAAAATTAAAGTGTGCTCATGTTAAAACTTCTTTGTATACATGTGAAGGCACTTAACTTTGATTTGTTGGCTCAGATAGAAATATTTTTAAATACTTTTTTGTTTGTTTGTGAGCTTTCTGAACTGACAGAAGCAACCTTTAGTTCTGTTTTTGCTCAGAACAAGGACGTTTCCTACTATTGTAGTGTTCAGCCCAAAAAATATTTGATTCTGTGCTCAATGTCACCATTATTGCTTTTGAGGAAAATAATTCCAATTACACCTGTGACCACTGCGTAACAAAATTCACAAGTTACTGATTTGTAGAGGTAGTAGAACGAGATGTTAATTATTCCTGCTGTTTTTATTCATTCTGATATTTCATTTTCATGTTATTTGAATGTTTTATTGAAAATTAACTTTTCTAGACAATGATTTTTAAAAAAGTTTGCTTGTTAAAAAAAAGTCTGTTTTTTTAAATGTGTCTGTGATCACAGACTGGTCAGGGAGTGGAAATACCACATGATTTTTTTCTTTTTTTTGTGAAACCAGATCCATAAAAATAAAAACACCAGCAGCTTACCACCTTCTGTGAGCCCCCACCCCCCGTTCCTCAAGGAGTGAGCAGTGTTAGATATCCACCATACAACAGCAGCGTATTCTGTTGTTCTGTACCACGTTTGAGTCCAGAATTCTCAGTCACAGTATGAAAACTCGATGTTTTGTGATTTTGTCGGGAGTTTGGGGCGGCAGTGGTAACTTGCGTCTATAGCCAGGTGAGGAGGCTGTCTCTGTCCATGTGCGGCCCGGAGAGAACGGTCTCCATGTCCATCAGGAGGTCCGAGTTCAAACCGTCGGGGATACAGGGCATCAGCTCCTCGCCTTCGGTTATCGGCAGCACGGGCATCTCCTGCATGGTGACCGACGGGGGCTCGCTGGAGTCTCCTGAACGAGTCAGAATCACAAAACAATCTGCTAATCTTTCAGGCACAAGAAATAAAGAAGCTAATGTAGAAAACTATCACGGTTACATTATAGGAAACACTGGAAAGAAGAAAAACAAAGAGAGAAATATATAAAAACCATAACTTTTGTTGATAAAATCATTTATTTCACATTTATTACCAGTGTCCATATGATCCACGGTGCTCAACATGTGGTCTGATGAGCGAGGGAGGCTGCTGACGCTCAGACCACTGTCGGTGCTCTCATTGCGAGAGTGAGCCCTGCGGACGAAAACAAACATTCCTTTGTTTTCAGAGAAACAAATGTTACTTRATGAATGATAAAAACGTCCATATTTCATGTATTAGACAACAAAGACATTTGAAATATGCTGCACCTGATAACTTCCAAAATTCAACAACATTTCATTATGCTCAAGGTCGAAACATTAAAGTGATGTTTCAGATGATTTAAAACTGGTTCTGCAAAGGTTAGTATCTTACCTGCTGTAGACAGCTGGTCGACCAGATTAAAATTCTATTTATCCAATCTGAGGCTATTCAAAGAGTCATCTACAACAGGTAAGATATTTATTACGTACAACTCCTAATTTAAATATCTGAAGTTGTTATGAGAACCAGTTCATGGAGAGATGTTTGTAACATTATAACTCACTGATACAACTCAATCTGCAACAAAACATAAACCATATGATATAGTCATCGCCACATTTTACAGARGGGTTTGTAAATATAAAGCAGTGTTTTATTTTCTTCTGAAAAAAAATACTCCTCATTTAAGTTAGTAATGCTTTGCCCTGACTTGTTTAAAGTTTAGTTGAGCAGAGGTCTACCTGCAGCTCTGTCTTAGTTTAGAGGAGTCTTTCATTGGATTTCTTTGAGACAGTATCAGCTCATCCAAACATTGGGCCTCATGCAAGAACCATTCGTACGCACAGATTTGTTCTTAAGTTGTGCGTACGAGTGATTTAGGAGAATTTGTGGCATTCACCAATGTTTTCTTATTCTAAGATTTTTTTCAGATACGAACAAAATTCACGAGTGGTCCAGACCTGTCGTATATTTTACCAGCAGTCAGTCTGCTGTTATCCAGAC
>NW_013952419.1:971319-973573 GCF_001266775.1 Austrofundulus limnaeus | reverse complement strand
GCTGGATACGAACAGGTGGAATTTACGTAGCTCATTTACACACTTTTCCTGAAGATAGAAGAGTTCGTTGAATCTGATGTGACATGTAAGAGAAATTTAGGATAAGAATACGAACATGTTTTTGCATGAGGCCCATTAATCTTAAAGAAACGTTTTAGTGTTTGACAATCTGACCCTGAACTATTCTGTAAATTATTTCAACAAGTAATGAATGTTTGTTAGTTACTACATGAGTGTCTTAKTTAAGACTCACCCATTGAGTGTAGGTTCTTGGTTCAGGGCTCTGATTCTGACATCCACTGATGGGACAAGCATTTGTGTGCTTCTATCATGGTCCATACCCCCGGGAATCTGACTCCTTCCTGCTGCCTCCTATCACATAAACAAAAACAAACAGTTTGAGTTTTAGATTTGTAACGTTGGGTTAAAAAATAAAACAGATTCTTTTCAGTCTCACAGCTTAAAATAAGTRATGAAACAAACCAAACACAGGAAACAGGACAAGTTTGCAGCAGACTGAGCAYACAGCACATCTTTAAATATCAAATATAAATCAATATCTTACCTGCTGTACATAGGAACAAYAGCACTTTGCAAAAACAGCTTATTTTTGACTGGATTGAAGAGGTAACAGGTTAAGTGAAGAAAAGAACAGACTGGATTGTTGTCATATTAAAAACACCAAAGTGGTTCAACAAGTATTAATTTTATAAACGTTTAAATCACTGTTAGTTTTGTTTTACAGTTATTTGCATAGAATCCCATGGCATCKTATGGGAAGTGCAAAAAGCAACAYCAGTTAGCTGTAGCACTTCCAGCAGGAATATCATAACATTTTCTGCAAGAGTTGAAATGAATCATTGCAACTCTTTTTGTCATAAGAAAATTTTGGTTTTAGCCTAGCTGTTAGCTCATCAGTCCCGTCAAAAATCCATCTTTAACAGGTAAGATACTTTTTGTTTATCACTTTTCCACATCTYAACAACAGCTTTAAGTGTTGTCTCATGTGATCTCTGACCTGCGGTGCGATCTGTGGAGGGATGCCTTTGATGCCTCTGAGCCGTTCCTTCTCCTGCCTTTGCTGCAAGCTAAGCATGCCAGGGTTCATCTTCTGAGCTGCAGCAGAGAATTCACAAAAAAAAAAAAAAAAAAAAAAAACACACACACACAACTTTTGTATGAAATGTTTCCATCAGGTGAAACAATCAATTGTAGGAAGACATTTTAAAACTTTGCGATCCTATGTTTTTGTTGTTGTTGCCGAAGAAGCAACCTGTGATAATGGACATTTAGAATAGAAAAAATAAAAATGTTTCTCACTGACAAAAGAAGAATTGTCAATTCAGGAGACACAAATTTCATATAGTGTGCTACCTAGACGCGGGTCGACCCACGTGGTGATCTTATTTATGTGATCGATGTAGTACACCTCTCCATCTGCAGTCACAGCCTGCTCCCAGCCTTCAGGCAGTGGACCTGAACAGCAGTGAAAATACACAGTGAGAAGGCAAATGGTAGATGGAGAGAATGGAGTGTTGAGGAAAACAAAATGTAGAATGTAGTCCATATCTTTAAGTGCTTTTTGCAGAATTTTTAAATAATAAATATACGTGAAGGATTGTGGGGAAAAAAAAAACACTAAAAAAGGTTCTGTTCAGCCAAATTACACTGCAAAAAATTACAATACTTGTAAGATGCAATGTCTCCTAAACTGTAAAAACTGCCATTTGCTTGAATCAGAAATCTGAGACGGCCTCAGAAAATCATTTATTTTTGTTTTTTAAAGGGATCCATGATTAGTGGTAACATTAGACTTTATTCGATTAAACATTTATTTTAATTGAAAATAAAGACTGTAAAAATACTGTAGGCTGTTTAGTTTTTATCATTTTGAAACTAAAATTTAAGAAATATATTACACGGACGGGGCCATTTTATTTATACGCAAAGCATTCTGGGTAAATGATGACATGGATAGGTCCTTGGTGTGAGGCTGCTGGTGAGCTATATCCACCCTGAAGGTTAATCTTGGACAATATCTGATGATCGACTCTTTTAAATGAAACCAGAGAGCGTTGACAGAGAGGAGAAGGTAGAAATGACTCAGCCTGGAACTGAAAATATGGATGGAGGACAACAGAGCTGCTTCATGGAAGAAGAACCTCAGCTTACAGGGGTAGACATAAAGATATTTTTCAGGTTGTCCAGCGGACAACCTGTTGACAAAACCTGGTTGTCCACAAAACATTTTGGT
>NW_013952419.1:969804-971309 GCF_001266775.1 Austrofundulus limnaeus | reverse complement strand
ACCAAAATGTTTTGTGGACAACCAGGTTTTGTCAACAGGTTGTCCGCTGGACAACCTGAAAAATATCTTTATGTCTACCCCTGTAAGCTGAGGTTCTTCTTCCATGAAGCAGCTCTGTTGTCCTCCATCCATATTTTCAGTTCCAGGCTGAGTCATTTCTACCTTCTCCTCTCTGTCAACGCTCTCTGGTTTCATTTAAAAGAGCCGATCATCAGATATTGTCCAAGATTAACTTTCAGGGTGGATATAGCTCGCTAGCAGCCTCGCACCGAGGACCTATCCACATCATCATTTACCCAGAATGCTTTGCGTGTAAATAAAATGGCTCTGTCCATGTTAAAATATATTCTTAAAAATTTACAAAACTGAACAGCCTACAGCATTTTTACAGTCCTTATTTTACAGTTAAAATAAATATTTATCAAATAAATTCTAATACAACTAATCAGGGATCCCTTTAAAAAGACAAAGAATGAACTTTGTCCACACCACAAATGCTAAAAACAGAGTGAGCAGGATGAATAATGATTTTCAGGTCCTATGAGTATTTGACTGTTTAAACTCTGAAAATCTGAACTAATCTCATATTACATTATGACACCTTCTAGATCAAGTCAGGCTGGTTCTGTCACCGACTAAAAATAAAAGGTAATCTAGGTGTACCAGCCCTTTGAATAATTTTTAACTAACGGTCAAATAAAAACCTGCACGTTAAAGAGGAAACACCTCATTTCTCTCAACTGAAACTCAGTTGTTCGTTTTAGTATTTTCACCCTGRACTGGCATCGAGGTGATGACAAAAGACCTCAGAGTTTGATCAAAATCCCAGCAAAGTTGTTGGAGGTGTAAATGTGGAAACCTAAAGGGAACCCCACTTAAAGATCTGATGGGATGAAAAACTTAAAAAAGGGGTGTTAATATGACGTGGACAGCCATGTGCTACCTGTTTCTGAACTGATGGTTTGTGGTTGCGTAGTGGGTGCTGGGTTGCTGAAGGAGTGGGCGTGGACAGGGGCGCAGGGGATCTGATGATGGACCGCAGCCGACTGGAGCTGCGAGAGTCGGGGGTCCTGCCACGTGGTTGTCTTCTGCAGGTGACTGAAAAGACACAACAAGTCTAAACGCATCGGCATCTGTTAAACTACTGGAACCTGACGGGTAAGGAGCGCTTTCCCTCAGACCTGCTTTACCTGTACTACCAGACGCACTCATGGATTCACACTCATGCAGACAAAACGGGACAGATTGTGCTGCTGTGAGCCTCAGTGTGTCTGACAGGAGAGTCAGCCAGCAGGAAACGTGTTTCTCATCGAGGTGAAACCAAACAGGTGGCAGAACTAGTTGAGCCATTTCCTGCTTGCATGCAATTAATGAGTTTTAATCCCAGTCAGGGTTCCTACAGTTTAAGGCAAGTTAAATTTAAGACTTTTCAATGCAAAATGAAATTAAATTTAAGAACAATTTCCCAATAAACACAAAGGACAAAAAAATAAATTGGTTGAAGT
>NW_013952419.1:960248-969249 GCF_001266775.1 Austrofundulus limnaeus | reverse complement strand
CTTTAAGGCTAATTAAGACCTTATTTTTGTATTGATGAATTCAATGCCTTTTAAGACTTTTTAAGGATCCGCAGGAACCCTGCCAGTTATAGCTGCATAAGCACTATTGGATCTAATTTTTTAATACATTTTTCTATTGGTAAACAAAAATAATAATGTCAAAATAATAATAAAAAAAGTTACAATAAGAATTTAAATTAAAATAAAACCTAGTGACCAAATATAATTTAAAGGAATCACTAATTGAATAATCAAATATTTGAAAAGGTGCAAAAAATTACTCAAAATGTATTTTTTATATCAATGAGCCTGAATTAAAAAAAACCTGCAGAGCAACAGATGCAACACAATGATAAACTGCAAAGAAAAAACAAACAAAAAGGACCTTACTTGATGAAGTACCGTTGGCCAGTAGGCGTTTTGGCCATTTCCCAACCATCTGGGAGTGGCACATCATCAGGTAATATTGGTGAGGTGGCTACATCTGCAGCTGCCTGAGCGGAGAGGGAGTTGACGGGGAGGGAGGCCGGGGAGGAATGAGCGCGCACGTGATGAGGAGCGAGGGAGCCGCACACGCCTCCGTCTGAACTGGCCTGACGGGAAACAAGCAGGGTCAACAACTCTGTGATGGAGTAACGAACGGCGGTCGGAAACACAGAAACCAGCAGAACAAAAGAAGAAAAAAGGAGGTGAAAAGACAAATAGAGGAAAAGCTATGATTGATGCTGATGATTCTGATGTCAGGATTTTTGAGAAATAAGTTAAAGGTCATATCACCTTTATCTGTGGTAAAATGTTAGACTAAAACTAACGTGTGATCTCATGCAGAGTATGTGTTGGGGATGACTCTCACTCAATGTCTGTAAAATTTTAAACACATTATACCAAAGTTTGTGTTTCCTGCCTGTGACGGCCTTCTTGAATTGGATTGGCTCCAAACATTAATCAGTTGTAGATGTACAGCCAATGATTATTACTTGAAGGATCTGATTAATATCTGTCCAATGTTTCATGAGACATTTTGATAAACAGACTCACACAAACATATACACAATCGCCTGCCTTTGCCTTGTGGAAGTGGAAGTAAATTATTATCTTAACTATCACAACTTTAAGTTCTGTTAGTTTAATTTTCAGGCAATTTAGAGGCTAAAATAATAAGTGAAATGCCATAAAACACAACAGTCCTGACATGCAACTCTGAAGCCAAACRAACAGAGGCAGATGTTACAATAATTGTTTAGGGTCTGTAAAAAACTTTCTGATCATATTTAAGACTTTCCCACAGCTGGCTGCTGTAAAAAGTGTGAATATAAAGTATATTAAAAAACATTTATGTAAATGCAACACAAAAACCTGATAACTCCTAAGCTCTGGATGATTGAGCTCTGGCTTTATCAGTCGGTGACACAGCTGAAGATTTCTCAGCAAGAAAACCATATATACAGCTGCTAACCCAGTGCAGAAAAAATATTATAAAAATAATAAAAGCTCATCAGAAACAGGGTTAGGGGTTATCATAAAATATCTCCTTCTCAAGAAAGGTCATACTGGTATGAAAGAAAGCCACATTAGCTAATATTAATTCTCTATGCTTTTGCACAACACTATTTGTCATCATTTTCTCAAGCAAAACACAATAGTGTTGCTACATAAATGAATGTGTGCAGAGCACAGATAAACCGTTTGTGCCGGTGGTGCAAATGTATCAGTCCGCCTGATCAGCTTCAGAGTTTTACTGAAGGCCTGTTGGACTGATACATTAGCTTATTAACACAGAAAACTGTGACAAACTCCAGCAGAGTCGTGCAACATGTCGGGGTTCATTATAAACTAACATTCTTTCACACCAATGACATTTTATTTTAATTTGTCCCCTTTTACTCTGTTTTATGCCTGATGTCACAYCTGCGATGACTCCATCCACACTGCAGGATGCTACACGTTAGCATGTGGGTACCATTGTACAAGTAGAGTCGACACATTTACTATCTGCCATGCTTTTTTCTTCTAATGTTTACATTTGATCTTGCAACTTCTTGCCTATTCCAGCACAGAATTGTGATTCTGGAATGGCTTAATGARTGGACTCCTATTCTGCAGAATTAGAGGTGGAGTTTCATACATTATACTGCATATTATTAGTATCAATACCAATATTTGGATTGATTTACATACTCCTGCTCGAATTATGTAAGAGTTCAAAGAAATACTTCATGATTGTTCAGAGTGGAAAAGATCTGATATGTCTCCTACTTTGTACTACATATGAAAGTTACCAGGGTTGGATTTGATTAAAAAAAAATTAGTCACATTCATATTGTCATAAAACAAATTTTTAAAGACAGTTATGAGTCCTATATGGGGGGAATTATTTTTGCCTGACACTTGAATGCAGTTAATCTCTTTAACACCATAATAGCTTAAAAAAGTGACTTTTCAACGTTTTGATTTTAAATTCTACTATTTAAATGGGTGGATATAAATTTCTACATCATGCATCAGTTTTACTAACAAGTAGCAAATATTCCTTGCATTTCTTAATGACCAAATTCGGTGATTCAATCACTGAAAAGATTCAGTTTAGAGTTCAGAATATCTCGACACAGCTCATTAACATAAGAGCTTAAACCCAACTTTGACAAACTTCTGTTGACTCGTCTTCACAGCTTTTAGTTGCCGTCTCTTTTCAGAATAAGACTAGAAAAACATTTTGCTTTCTCTGACACCGTTTACATCCAGGGATTACTTTACAGACTCTCTAACTATTGCACATGAGGCTGTTTGAAGTGTACTCATCAATAATCAAATGTAAACAAATAACTAACTGTTGGCAACAAAACATAAACCTGCTGATTTCCCTCATTTAGTATAAATTTTGTGATAGACTTTGAGTAGTCATTTTATTATAGTTGATGCCAGGGTTCGACAAGACTTTTTTTTACACAACTGTTATCTGGCCGACATGAAAAGTTACCTGCCCGAAACAAAAATGTTTAAATTTTGATAAAAGAAAAACGTGTACCGTATTTGTACTACAAAAATATTAGCATGGTTATACAGAGGTATATAATATAACAAGTGACATCTGATTAATCAGATGCAAACATTTTAGACTGAGTTATTAACAGTCAATTGTWTTATCAAGAACATCTTCAAAAACTTTTTTAGACCTTTCCAGTGTTTTCCCTAGAGTACTGGCCTTGGGGGCGGGGCTTATGAAAACAGAATGATCAACAGCAGCAACTTTGTTTTAAATATCATTTACAGAACATGAAAAAATCTACAATTTCCATTAAAATAATCATATATAGCCTCTCACATCTAAAGATACATTTAAGATATCTTGAACTGGAGTCTCCCTACAACTTAATGATAAATCTACTGTTGTTTATACTAGTCAGAATATAATTAGAGATATCTTAAATAGGTATTTTGCCTTGTCAAAATATATTAAGAGATGTCTATTTATTTGTTTCTTTCTTTCATTCATAAAAAAAAACATCTATGTACAGCATTAAAAAAACAAAGCAAATCATACCCTGAATTAAAAGGGTGCAGAGTGAAGTAAAAAAAATCTTGTATTTGCCCTTATTTTTAAAAATCAACTTCAACACACAAATAAGCTCAAGCTGAAAAGATCTCCAAATTTAAAAAATAAGTAAATTAAAAAAATAAAATAAAACATTTTATTATTTTATCCTAAATAATTAATGTCTAATTTAGTCATAAAACAATTTCAGATAACTAGAATATAAGTGCGGTGAAGCCAAATAAATGTTATATTGGCCTGCCATACAATGAGCTTCTGCCTGCTGAATTGACCCTCTGCTGCTGAGTTCTCATCTTCATCATCAGAGCAGAAATCGACATTAGCAAGATGGATTTATGACTGAACGAACGTCCACATATTTTTTCATCTCTGTGGGTAACAATACATAAAAAAACATTTATTTTTCTCAGAAAACACGGGTGTGAAAAAAAACACTTTTGTTAAAGCCTCGCTCTGGGCGACGTGCAGCAGGAAGGAGGGAGAGGTTAGGATCCCGTGACGCTGCACGATGTAACTTTTCTACAGGGGAGGGGGACAATTTGAGGATTTATTCTCTTTTTACCTGTTTTAAAATGTTATATTTCTTCATTTATTTTCAGAATATTTCGAATAGATGGCCCTATTAAAAAAATGGTTTAACTGCATGGTGGGGCAGGCATCGGGACACACCCACCTGCCTGAATATGGGTTTTAACTGCCCCGGGCAGTCGGGCAATAGGTTTTGTCGAACCCTGGTTGATGCACATAAATTTTTTTAAAAAAAACCCCACCTATCTTGACATCTTCAACAATGGCCCCCCTTTAAAAACTCTCCAGAGCAGTGGTTCCCAAACTTTTGATCTTCTGACCCACAAAATATCCATGGCAAAAACTTGTGACCCTAAATATTACTGGTCTGAGTACATGAACTTCGTTAATAACCCTAAAAACAGGCTTTTTGACAATCTAAACAGCTTGTACACAAATATAAATACTTATTTATACTTATTTTGTGTTTTTGTAATAATTATAGGGAAAATATTACATCAGCAATTATTTTATTACCCTTTAAATTGATTTCTGGAGATTATCCAAGGTGCTTCATGACCCATAATTGGGTCCCAAGCCCAACTTTGGGAACCAAAGTTCAGTGGTTCCCAAACATTTCAGCTTTTGACCCACAAAATAACAGTAGCAGAGACCTGCGCCCCCATTTTTGGATGATAAACATTTGTATCAGGTCAACTAAACATGGGCATAGTAAACATTTATCCATTTTAAATACACTAACCTCACTCCTTTGTAACAACTAAGGCAAAAATGTAATTAATTCAGAAAATCTTTCCAGGACCCCATCTTGATGTTTAAGGACCCCACTTTGGGTCCCGACCCCAACTTTGGGAAACACTGCAGGCGCCCCTGCTTACGCAGGTTGGAGTTGCAAATGGAGTATGCAAGTACATAAGTAAATACACATATGTAGTAAAACTATAAAGTAGCAGTACTTGTCTGGAGTGACCCCGTGGCTCCGGCGGCTTGAAGAAGGAGTCCGGCAGATTCCTCATCCTCATCGGCAGGGACTGCGGCTGCCGGGCCGCCTTGCCGGGGTTCATCACGGCGCTGAAGAGGGCTTCCAGCTCCGACTTCGAGTCACCGCGCACGTGCACGACCTGCTGCCCCGCCGGGGGCGCGCTTCCGCCGCGATGCGCGTCCATGTCGCCGAAAAGTTGTCTTTTTTTTTCTTTTTTTTTTTCTTTTTTTATGCGTCGAAGCAAAATCTGTCGAAAAAAAGTTAAACCGTGTAAACAGGGGTGGGGAACTGGATAACTTAGTGCATGTAGGACTTTGTTTACACTTTCCTCCCCCCAAAACTTTCCCCCACCCAAACAACAACAACGTAAAACTTTTCTGCCCGCCCGTTTTGAGGCTTCAATGGCTAAAAATCACCGAGCATCCGGTAAACAGGTCGATAGAAGGCGACTAAAGCCAAACTAGCTGACAAAAGTCAATCTCGGCGGAGCACAACATGCCTCCCACATACCTTCAAGCAGCCAGAGCGTTTCTCCCCAGCACCTCCTCCCCTCTCACTCCTTCTCCTGCGGGGAGAAAAGACGTATATGGGCTGGGGAAAACACTCAACGCGACACCGTTCCCACGTCGAGCCGAGCGTCGAAGAAGAAGAAGAAGAACCAGACGGRTTGCGCGAGCGGGACAGCAGCACGCGCACATGAGAAACTGCTCACCGACAAGACTTGTAAACTTTTCTCCCCCATCCAGCCTCCAGTCCAGATTCATGTGATAGTGCGCCGAGGGGCGGGGTTGTGTGCGGGGTTTAAAGCTGCCGCAGTCTCAGGGAAAAAAAAATAATAAAAAATCACGCTCAGGACAGATAAGTAAACTACCACTGAAAAAATAAACTTTAATGGTTTGCATGTAGCGGAAAACCCTTCCCACGTGCATTAGTTGTAAATAATGCCAGTTTGTTGTTAAATATTTAATGTGAATTTTCAAGTTTGTGCGATTTTTTTCCCKCTGTTGAAGTTGAGCACTAATAAGAGGAGAGCTCAGATTTACTGGAGCCATTTGCTGGGTCTTTTTTTTTTTTTTTTTTTTTTTTTTTTTTGGGGGGGGGTTGTTGGGTGATGGGGTATTGGGAAGTTGCGCTGAGAAAACATCCGCCCCGAGATGAGGCCAACCCAGCCGGAGCCTGTTTGTCCCGAGCCTCGACAGCAAGCCGCAGACTGTCGCCCTCTGCAGGAAGACATGCGGCATTACAGCCTGCTGTTACATCTGAGAGGCTGCAGGGGTCGCTGCAGGCTGCAGAAAGAGGACAACAGACCATTTATTCTGTTTTAGCCATTGGTATTAGCCATTCATATATCAAAATGTTCAGCTCAGTCAGGAGATGTGTGCCATGGCATTTTTTTTTTGTAACATGTACATTTTTCAAAACAGTTTTACTAATATCTTCCACATACAATTACATTGAGATCTTCAATTCCTTAAAAACTTTGTTTTCTTTAATATCTGCATCAGTATCAGTGCTTTGTTTTCGTCTCATGTTATGTTGCTTTACAATTTGTCTAGATAGTTTTTAAAAGTTTTATAACATGCAACATTCATTGTGTGCAAAAAAAACCCAATACATACACAAAATTACATGTGTAAGTGTGCAACATGATCAGCAGCAAGCAGGACASCACGTGTAATGCACAGGTTTGAGCCCTAGATGGCACTGTTTCACCTTWATACCTTGAATTCTCCCTGTGTTTMTAGCTCTCCTACAATTAGTTTACTAAGGACACAATAAAACCTATAGACAAATTGGGATTTTTTGTATATTGAATGAACTAACAATCTATCATCAAGAAATGGAAGCAACAAGGGACATGTGTAAGTCTATTGACAGCAGGTGGTCCTCACAAACTGAGTAATCGATGGTGCTAGAGAAGCGTGAGAGAGACACCTGAGTACACTGAAGGAGCCACAAGTTTTAGCAGATAAAATGGGAGCTACAGAAACTATTGCCTGACTTCTTTACCAGTCTGTGCTTTGCTTGAAACAGAAAACTATTCAAATCTCCACTAGAGTCTCTAAACAATCMAGACCCTCAAGAACCAGGATCGGACGCCCCTGGATAAACTCTAATCAATATTTAATGACATTTTTTTCAACAGTGGCTTTTTGTTGAAGCTATGATATCAGGTTTTTGCTTACCAGTTTTTGACTGAGTACTTGACACAGTCGTATCATGCCTTCCCCTGTCACTGACACGCATAAACTGCTTTACAGGAGGACCTAATCTTGTACAGATGTGGGGGCCCTGCAGCTGCAGCACCAGGTTTTTCACATTCCACTGACCATGATTGTAAACTCACACAGGTTAGGATCAGCAGAGAATCTTTTCTTTGGCACTCGGGAATACGTTTTTCCAAGGAAGTGACGGGCTTTAGCCGTCTGCAGAAGCGTGCCGAGGCTCTTTTCACTTTCTTCACTCTGTTAACTCAAGTAAAATTGCTGTGACCCTCTTGGAGTCTGTATACAGACGTATGAGTCAGCGTTTTGGGCACACAAGGAACAGAAATACCCTGCTTTAAATGCACAACCTGCAGCTCCCACACAAGGACCAAAAGCAGACACAGAGTGTTCAATAAAACCAGCTGCACATTTTTTTCCTGCCCACATCTGTTTCTCATGCCGGCTGCAGGATGTAACCTTTTAAAACAGCAATGCCTGGTTTTCGACGCATTAGGGAGGACTCCACCACAGATGTAGAATCTGCACATTCAGCTCCTTGTAGGGAAAATATTCAGACTTTCAGCAACAAATTAGACCTCTTCTCGCAAAGATGTTGTCATGGGATTTTCACAAGGAAAGTGGGAGCAGCTCATCAGTCACTTCCACTTTTAAGTGTGAGGAGAAGGTGAAAACTGAAAAGAAAGGAGAAGTGGAGCGCAAATAGTGGATGGAACAAAAAGCATAAATGAAGGGAGGAGTGTCTGCTGTTTGAACAAGTTTTTGTTCCTCYCTCTGAGAGGAAACAACCTGAGGCTGAGATGATGTGGACGACAACTGTCCTCCTGCTGCTCACTTCGCTTCCGCTTTCCCCTGCAGTATGTACAACTTGCATGTTGTAAAATAAATCAAATGATTATTGCTTATCATCAAAACGACTGCCAGGTGTTAAAACGTGAAGTTTTAAAGAATATGAGATGCTCCTGTTGAGCATTTGTTAGAGTGTTTGAGCTTTAATCTCATTAAGAATACACCATGTTCATATCAATGTTTTTGCATTTACTTAATGAAAAAGACAGCATGAGCAAAGCAGTCAGTCACTGTTTACACACAAACTCTCACTACTGCTCTCCATTTATCTTTAGATTCAAGGAAATGGTAGTAATTTGAACCAGTCAGAAATTGCCAATGAGGACTTAACAACTCCCCAGGCCAGAGGCCAGAAACCTCTGAAGGAGGTCAAAAATAAGGACGCCTGCTCCATCCCGTGTGACATCACAGCTAAGCTGCTCAGAGATGAGAAACACTCTATTTGTGGTAAAGATGGTCTGTTCTTACTTTGTAAATGTCACCATTGTCATTACAAGTCACTCATGGTGTGTGTGTGTGTGTGTGTGCAGAGTTGTAAAGTAACTAAGTACAAATACTTCGTTTTATTTTTTGGATATCTATACTTTACTTTAGTAAATATTTTTCAGCCTACATTTTACTTCTACTACTTCCTACATTTTCACATTATTATCTGTACTTTCTACTCCTTACATTTAAAAAAAGGTAAGAAGTAGAAAGTTTTTACTTCTATTTCATTTTTGCTTGTTTTCATTCCAGCTTGTTATTGTAAAAAATAAATACTATCCGTATAAATTGTGCCTCCTAGACAGAGTGAATTTGTGGTTGAATGAAAAGTATAAATATATAAAACTCTGATACTGTATTAGTTTGTACACAAACAAA